>NW_027187139.1:755529-758482 GCF_028583685.1 Petaurus breviceps papuanus | reverse complement strand
CTATCTATCTATCTATCTATCTATCTATCTATCTATCTATCTATCTATCTATCTATCTATCTATCTATCTATCTGTCTGTCTGTCTGTCTGTCTGTCTGTCTGTCTGTCTGTCTGTCCGTCCGTCCGTCTGTCCGTCTATGTGTCTGTCCGTCCGTCCATCCGTTCGTCTGTCCGTCCGTCCGTCCATGTCTGTCTGTCTGTCTGTCTATCTATCTATCTATCTATCTATCTATCTATCTATCTATCTATCTATCTATCATGCTTTCTAATGCTGAAACTTTATGAGTGTAATTCGTAAAAGAGGATACTCCACTTACATGACAATAGTATTCTATCACAGTATTATACCACAGCTTCTTTCTTTATTTCCCTAATGAGAGGTATCCATGCAAATTCCAGGTCTTCATAGTTTCAAAGAGAGCTATTATAAGTGTTTTAGAAAGGTAGCTTTTTTTTTCTTTCTTACCTTATCATATTTGAGAAATGGAACTAGTAGTGCTATTGCTTGGTCAAAGGTCGTGGAAATTTAATAATTCTTTGGGCATAATTCCAGATTGCTTTACAAAATGTTTGGATTCATCCACAATTCCATCAACAATGAATTAGTTTTGTAAATTTTTTCTTCTCCAAGATTTGTTCCTATCCCCTTCCATTATTTTAGTCAATCTGATAGTTTGCATTTCTCTAATCAATAATGATTTGTAGAAATCTTGTATTACTATAGATTGTGTCTTAAAACTTGCCTGTTTATGGAGCAGCCAGGTGGCTCAGTGAGTAAGAGCACCGGCTCCAGTGTCAGGATGACCTGGGTATCAAATCTAGGCTCAGATACTTAGCACCACAGCCAGAAATAACTGGCCATGTAACCTTGAGCAAGTTACTTAACCCCGATTGCTTAAAAAAAAAATGCGTGTTTATATTCTTTGACTATATATTGGGGAATGACATTTTCTTATAGATATGAGAAGATTCTTTATATATTTGAGAAAGATTTGTGTGAGGAAGCATATTTTATTTTGCCATTTTCTGCATTCTTTCTGATCTTGGCTGTATTTGTTTTAATCTATACAATTTTAAAAAAATTAATGGAATAAAAATTCTTCATTTTTCCTTCTTACTATGTTCTCTGTATCTTGGCTATTCATAAATTGTTCACCTAACCTTTAGGGTCATAAATTATATTCCAAATTCTTCAAATTTTCTTGTAATATCACTCTTGGTATGAAGGTTATGCATCCATTTTTACTCTATTTTGGTAAATGGTGGAACATCTTCATCTATGCCTAATTTCTGCCATACTGATTCCCAGTTTTCTTAACAATTTTAATTAGATAATGAATACTTATACTCTTAAGTTGTACATTTGTCACATAAAAGGTTACTATATTAATTTGTTGCTGTAAGTTGTATATCTACTCTGTTTCATTGATCTCCCTTTCTATTTCTTATCGAGTACAAGATACCTTTAATACTTGCTCCCTCATAATATAGCTTCAAACTTAGTACTGCTAAATATCCTTCCTTTACATTTTTCAGAAGTTCCTTTGATATTCTTGATTTTTTGGTGTAATGCATGAATGTTCTTACTATTTTTTCCTATTAAATAAAACTAAAATTTGGTAATTTAATTAGCATGGAATTGAATGTGTGGATTTCTTTAGTGAAATAGTTATTTTGATTTTGTTGACCCTGCCTACCCATTAGTAATTAATATTTCTCCAATGATTAATACCTAAGATATTTTTGTCTGAAGCACCAGATGTTTTGCTCTTTGATATGCTGTGTTCCACTGCCTGTGGTCCTTTAGTTTCTCTGCTGCTAGGTTTTGTGTAATTTCAGTTGTGGCACCATCATATTGAAATTACTTTAATCTTGATGCTTTTAATATTCAATTCTTGAACTAGGGGCTTCATAATGTGACTATGATATTCCTATGAGTTTTCCTCATAAGATCTCTGTTAATTGGTGATAGATAATTTTTTTTCCTATTTCTACTTTCCCTTCTTGTTCTTATGCTTCAGGAAATTTTTCTTTAATTATTTCTTGTATTATTGTATCAATTCTTTTTCTTTGATATTAACTTTCAGTTATTCCAATTATTTTTTACATTTTCACTTCTTGATCTATTCTCCAAATCTATTCTTTTTCTTATAAGATGTTTCAGTTTCTCTTCTATTTTTCAATATTAATATTTTGTTTAATCATTTCTTGATCTCTTATAATTTCACTGGTTTCACTTTGTCCCATGATAATTTTCAAAGTGTCATTTTCTTCTTTAAGATTCTGATCTCCTTTTCTAGTTGGTTGAATTCCCTTTCATACCCTTCTATTTTTTTCTTGGACTATTCTTATTCTCTCTTTTAGTTTTTTCTCCATCTCCATCATTTAATTTTTAAAGTTATTTTTTAAGGATGTCTGTGAATTCATTTTGCACAGGTGACCATTTGATGGTCATATCATCTCATGTTGTCCCAGGAGGACTTCAGTTATGCCCCCCTTTTTATTTAACTCCACACATTAAGATCATGTAGGATTTAATATCAGGAATGCAAGGCTGGTTCAATATTAGGAAAAGTATTAGCATAATGAAAATATTGTTGCAGTTTCAGAATGTGTTGTGGTGGAACCATTTAAAAAAATTCAGAGTCAGACCACTTCTAATCCAAGTTTAGACATTTATTGAGATTGATGCCTCTTATGAAGTTGGCTAATTTTGAAGAGGAACCAAGAATTTCAGAGAAAGCAAGGTAGATTTTTATACACTACATAACAGAAATTATGAAAATTTAAGACAGGAAGATTTTCTTAAGGGACTAGGTAATAGGGAAAGGGTCCCAGCTACAGTGGAACTATGCATGCAATTACGCACAATGTATGCATAAAAACCCATTTGGGAGGCTATGTGTATATATATATATATATATATATATATATATATATATATATATATAT
>NW_027187139.1:644356-755519 GCF_028583685.1 Petaurus breviceps papuanus | reverse complement strand
TATATATATATATATATATATATATATATATATATATATATATATATATGATAATGACTTTATAGTAAGCCTTTCTATGCCATGAGTTCACCTAAAGGACAGTTTTTGCTCTTACTGGGCAGATGATTACTTAAGGAAAGTCCCTTCCATTGTTTTTGGGTCCACATCATTCTCAGGCATCCTGGTGATGCTGCTTTCTGATTGACTGAGTATTATGCTCCTGTTTTGATGAGGTGGATATGGTTCTGGTTGAGTGAATAGACACATTTGCTGTTTCTTCGGGAAATATGAGGAATAGGTCTGGGTTCACTGGCTAGCTTGAGTCAGTGGATATGCCTGCTGTTCTGTGAGAAATATCAGTTCAAGGACACACCTGCTGTTCTAGTGAGCAGTGAATCATATACAGGAAAGTTAGGATATTGAATTCATGGGGAGGCATGAGTGACAGGTAGGTGCAGTGGGCCTGCTGTTCAGTGGGGCCTATAAGGAAGTTAGCATAATGGGGTTGGGTGAAGTTTCATTAAGATTTCATCAATATTAACCACAAAATTTACAGAAATTATATTATTATCACAATAAATGCAAAAAAACATATTTAACAAAGTACATCACCTATTCCTATTAAAAAGAACACTAGAAAGGACAGGAGTAAATGGAGTCTTCCCCAAAATGATAGCATCTATATAAAACCATCAGCAGGAGTATACATGATGGACATAAGTGCAATGCATTTCCAATAAGATTAGGGATGAAAAAGGATGCCCATTTCCTCCAGTTTTATTCAATATTGTACTAAAAATATTAGCATTAGCAGTAAGAGAAGAAAAAGAAATTGAAGGAATTAGGATAGGCAAAGAAGAGACAGAGCTATCACTCTTTGCACATGGCTTGATGGTACACTTAGAGTATCATAAACAACCAAATAAAAAAAATTGAAATGATAAACAACTTTACCTAAGTTTCAAGATGTAAAATAAACCCACAGAAATCATTGCCATTTCACAATATTACTAATAAAGCCCAGAAGCAAGAAATAGAAATTCCATTTAAATTTACTATGGACATTATAAAATGTTTGGGGATCTACCTGCCAAAACAAACCCAGGAACTATATGAACACAATTATAAAATATTTTTCATACAAATAAAGTCAGATCTAAATATTTGGAAATGTATCAGTTGTTCATGAGTTAATATAATAAAAAAGACAATTCTACCTAAATTAAATTACTTATTCAGTGTCAGACCAATCAAACTACCAAGAAACTATTTTGTAGAGCTAGAATTAACAATGACAAAATTCAACTGGAAGAACAAAAGGTCCAGAATATCAAGGGAATTAATGAAAGATAAAGCAAGAGAAGATGACATGACTGTATGAGAACTTAAATTGTATCATGAAGCATCAATGATCAAAACTAAAGAGAACTGGCTAAGAAATAGAGTGCTGGAACAGTGGAATAGATTAGGTACATAAAACAAAGTAGTCAATAACTTTTACAACCTATTATCTGACAGATGCAAAGACATTGTGGGATAAGAACTCACTGTTTAGCAAAAACTACTGGGGAAATTGGAAAATAGTATGGCAGAAACTCTGCATAAACCAGCATCTTACACCCTATACCAAGATAATGTCAAAATGGTTACACGATTTAGTGGTTATATCTCCTCCAGCATTTATCATTTTCCTGTTTTGTCATGTTAGCCAATCTGACAGGTGAGATGTGGTATCTAAGTTGCTTAATTTGCATTTCTCTAATCAATAGTGATTTAGAGCAATTTTTATATGGTTACAGATATGAATCAATTATAGTTCTCACTTTAATATTCAGCCTCATTTAGTACAAAGAAGATCACTGCTACAACTTCCAAACAAACCAGGAACTGTTTGCTTCAGGGAAACTTTTAAAGACCAGGTATGGTACCTTGGTGTGAAGAGACTACAAGTTATCTAAGAGAAGTACTCTCAGCAGTGGAATTCTGGACCTGGATAAAGTGTTGAATAAAAAAGGGAGAACTAAACTTGGGATTCCATCAGTATAGGAAACTTCCAGATGAGGAAATTACATGTAGGAATTCAGATGCACACTTCATGTGTCACTTCAAATTTAGGGGAAAAAAAACCACCACTGGGCTGAAAAGATTGTAAGTTCTCCAAGTTTTCACATGGAATATATGTATTGGGATTTGATCCCAGGTCTTTGATGACTTCAATGTGGGTTTTCTATCCATTATGCAACATTACCTCTCCTCCCTATGAGAAAAAAAATCAATTCCTAATTTTGTTTTATGATATCATTCACCACTTCAAAATAATAAAAACATAAGGAATAATTTCTGCCTCAGAAAGCTTGCTTTCCAAATAAGTTTTCCTTTATTCAAATTATAGTAACAATTACTCCATACATTGTAGTTTATTTAGTCTTCTCTTCTCTGAGATTTCCATACCACAGAGCATGGACCATGCTTTCCTGTTTCTATTTTTAGTCAACAATCTATATACTCAAAATTATATACAGCATCTCAATACCCCATAATAACAGATGCCAATGTTATGTTGATAAGACCTGCATTTTTTCACACATGAAGCACCTTTCTTCAAACAATGACGAGAATCCTCAGTACACACTTTGGAAAGAAGAAAACAATTGTTTCAGAATTTTTTTATAACCACAGAGAAGTTACACTATATTCTGAATAAGAGTTCAAAAATTTTAACTTAAATATTGTATTGATTAATTTGATTTTTAAATGTTAATCTTTCAATAAATGAGTTAGTAGGTTGAAATGGGAAAAACCCAGGATTTTGATATTCAAGAAATAGTTTCCAATCCTATCATGCTGAGTTATTAGCTTTGTAAATTTTTTGGAATCATCTCATAAATTTGAGCCTTTGTTTCATCATTTATAAAATGGGAATCATCACACTTGCCCTAAATTTTGTCACAAGATTTCTGTGAGAATCAAATTGGGGTAGGACTTAGATGTGTTATTTCATTCCTATAACATTAATCTTTCTTTATGTCTTTCCCTGTTCAATAAAATCCCGTGGCTCCTTTTTTACTTCTAAGATCAAATACAGACTCTTTCATTTGATACATAAATGAGCTAACAACTGGGGCTCAAGATATTTTTTCAATCTAATTACACAGATCATTCAGTCATTCCCTCTCTAGCTCAAACTAGCCTTCTCTTTCTTACAAAAGCTGACTCCATAAGTCATCTCTATCCCTTTTCTCTGACCATACCCCATTTTTTCATGAACACTTTTTTCACTTTGACCTCCTAGAAGCATGAATTTGCTTAAAGAGTCAATTCATGTGCTGTCTTCTAAGTGAGCCAAATCCTAATCCTTCATCACAGTATTATATGTCCAAACTAATACTATCATAGATTTATTTTCTGTTTCATAAATGTTTATATTTGTCAACATTGCCAATCCAAGGAGAATGTAAGGTTTTTCAGGAAAGGGACTGCTTCATAATTGTTTTTGTACTCCTAGTTGCAGGCATGAAGGAATCACTTAATAAATTCTTTATGCTTAATCTATGTAAAAAGTACTGTCCTTTGAACTGGGACACATGGGACTCATTCATTCTAATTAATGCAATACAATCTATTAAGATAATTAAACAAGTGACATAATATCAAATAAAACTATTTATGCTTAAAATAGGTAAAATGCTAAAGAATTCAGAGTAAGTGGGAAAATAACTTCTGATTTGGCTGGGAAAGATCAGGGAAAGAAAACACTTTGGAGAAGGTGGTATTTCAGTTGGACCTTGATGGTTGAGTAGCAAATTTATGGGTGAACATTTCAGAAAATTTTTGGTTTAGGTCTAAAAGCTCACTTTCCACAATGATTGGGGTCATCCTCAGAAGATCAGTTTGGTAATGGGAGGGGTATTTTAGAATGTGGTTCATTGAGAGATAAAGTAGAAAATAAATTGATCTTGAGTTAGTTAACTTTTAAAGAACAAATAGGATATAATCAATGAAGGAAAGGCACCAGAATTAAAAGAGGTTGGGAATGACATCTTGTAGCTTATTCATGAAGATATACAGAGAAAACATGAGGTAGATGTGAGGAAGGAGATAATTCCAAGCATAGAAAATAGTCAATCAAAATATCCAGAGCACTATGACATGGGATATCTTATTTCAGGAACAAAAAACAAGCCATTGGGAGGGGATAGAAAAATATATGTGAAGAAACATGTTATGTGAAGTCTTAAATATGTGCTTTAAGGACATTACTTTGGCATCTGAATGAGGATTAATTGGAGTAGAGTGAGACCTATGGCA
Organism: Petaurus breviceps papuanus; assembly: GCF_028583685.1. NCBI lineage: Eukaryota > Metazoa > Chordata > Mammalia > Diprotodontia > Petauridae > Petaurus > Petaurus breviceps. Next base: position 751,211 of record NW_027187139.1, on the reverse strand, counting down.
GCTGGGACACCAACCAGGAAGGTTATTACAGTAGTCCAAGTATGAGAAGATTAGAACTGGTTTTGGTGAGAGAGCAGTATTTGAAGAGAGAAAGAGATATTCAAGAGACGCTGCAAAGAAGATGTCAACAGAGATACTGATAAGTTGAGGATTGCATCTGTTTATGAGCTTCAGAGCCTGGAATGATGATTGTACTTGGAACAAATCCTGGTATTACCAGGGTACCAAGATGGCACACTTGATAGTAATAAGGAAATTTTGAAGAGAAAAGTTTTACAGGGATAAATGATGGTTTTAGTTTTGGAAATTTTTAGACTAAGATTCATGATGGACATTCAGTTCAAGATTCCATTAATAGGCAGTTAGGTAAGTAAAACTGGAGGTCAGTGGAAAAAATCAGAACTGGATAGGTTGATTTGAGAATTTTCAGCTTAGGGATAATAATAGGAACCATGGCACTTGATGAGATCACCAAATTAAATAGAAATAAACATTACCAGTAAGGGTGGGCCAGTGACATGTTATCCCTATCCCTTCTTTTTTTCTCCTAAAGGTGGGCCCAGGAAAGTAGGAGAGACACTCAGCTTCAAATCTTGGTACTTTCAGAGAACGTAGCAAGGACCAAACTTCTTCTCAGGAATCCTGAATTCCAGAAATGATGAAAATATCTGAAATTGTGCTCAGAATGGGGATTAGTGTGTCATGAACTGATGATAACTGAGTGACCAGCATGCTCCCTCCCAAACCTCAGTTAAACCTGAGTGAAAATTTTTGACCAGGTGTCATTTTTCTCATTTTGATTTCTCACTTCTTTCAACAAATCAAAAGGGTTTCTTACTCACATTTGAGATTGCTGAATGCATATTTCATACCAGTGTAGGAGAACATCACAAAAAGTACCAAAACCAGAAGGTGGAGAGTCCTCATGGGGAGTGGGTGACTGGAATCTGGAAATTACAGAAGACATAAGGGAAAGCTAGGACATACAGCAGAAGATAGGACTGGACAGGACAAACATTGCTAGATGAGGCCATGTCATATTCAACTTACCTAAGTTCACTTAATATTAGCTTCTAAATACCTAAAGTTAAATGAGCTTACCTTCCTAAGAGTCTAGAGTAACCCTATATTTATATGTCTGGGATGTTATCCAATAGGGCATTAAAATTTATATTAAAGTGTTGCAATCCACAATGAAATTCTAATCACACCCATGTTATTTAACTTGAGAAAGGTTCAAGTCATGTGGGTTCCTTTCTCTCTATTTTTGGATGTAAATGGATTTGGAAGGGGAGGGCTAAGTTGAATGAACTACAGCTACTTCTATCACAAGTAGCTTCTTGTACAGATGGCTCTGGACCAGCATTATGCCTTCTTGAGGTGATGAATAGCTTCTCAACATGTGTCCTAGAAAACCCATGGAGAATGTCACCCACCCACAAAACCGGTTGTTAAATATTTTGACAGTCTGATTAAGAGGGAAATAGTGGGTTGATTCTTAGTCAATTTGGGGGCCATGTATTGAATATTAACTTCCCTACCACAGAATTAATATAGACCTTACTTCCTGATATCTAGCTTCCACTTTTGTAAGCTTTCCCTTTCAATAAACTGGAGATTTACCTGCTAAATAGATCTGTGGCAATTTAGGAAAGGGAAGTAATAAGACCTTTTACTGGAAAGGAAGAGGAAGACCGATATAGAGAAAAGAGGGAAAGGGTTCTAGAGGAATAATTGGGCATGCAAGTAACAGTATCTGTTACTAAAATGATAAAACCTGCCCTTTTCAAAAACAGCAAAGCATAGGAGGTAAAGAAATACTTTTAGGATGGTTGAACAAATTTATTTGATCAAACACATCAGCCTTAAGGTAACCAGTAAGAGAAAGTTGAAGGTTTCTCTTATCAAAGAGCAAGGAAAGCATTTCCAGCAGTGGGTGAGACCATTACCTTTACCATGTTTTTTTTTTTAAGTTTGTTATGTTTAATTTCACCTTGAGAATAAGTTTATTTCCTCTTATTTTCAGGACATATAAGAAGTTAGTGACCTATGGGTAGAGCTACATTTGATGCTTTCCTCAATTTGAAGGCTAGTTGTGATACCCTTCCATGATCTCTTTCATTTTCTCCTAAATGAACCAAATTGGTATCCTCTTTATTACAAAGTCTTAGTTCCCTTCTGTCAGTCACATATGCACATATTCTGTGACCTAGAAATGGCTTAAATGTTGTTACTTTTACCTACAAATATCACTCTTTTAGACGAGAGGTCCTTCCAAAAATCACCATAAGTTTAGGAATTCCTTTCCCTCCCCTTTCTCACTTGCTAGCCTTTCAGTTTTATTTGGTTACCAAATTGCTTCCAAAATAGAGGAATGCCAAAGTGTGCAGAACATTATCTGGTGCTATGGCTTCCAATCCCTTCCTCAAATCCTCTGTGGGTGACATCTCACACATTCCTTATGCTCTCTGATCTATACATTTCCTCTGCTGTCAAATATAAGTATGGGGCTAAAGGATACCCTTCATGCAGAGCTGTGATAATCACGGTTTAATTACCAGTACACCAAAAGAAAAGATATTTTGGGCATTTTCTCTACCACTTTCCTAAATCCACAAAATCAATAAAACCATAAACCAACCCCTTATGCTTATTTCTTTTAACCTTTTTCTGATAAGCCTTTACTGATTTCTATAGTGTAAATGCTCACATTAAAAAGTTAATTATTGGTTCTCAAGAATCCCTAGCAGCTGCGCATAGCAGAGTCCTACATGGTGCATATTCTAACTACTCTCATACTAAATTGGCCAAATGGAAAAAAAGAGGTAGAAAAGCTAAAGGATGAAAATATATGTGTGTGTGTATATAATTTTTTTTTTATTTTTGCTTTTTGGAGGGGGAAAGGCAGGTCAATTGGAGTTGTGACTTGCCCAAGGTCACACAGCTAGTACTTGTTAAGTTTCAGAATTTTAGAATATAATCAAACATGGTCAGCTGGGCTGACAAAATAGCACAACAATTTTTTGAACACTTTTTCTGTAGGTGCCATGTAACACTGAGAAAAAAAGTGTATTCTTTTCTATCTCTATTCAGTTTTCTTCAGAAGTCTTCCACATCTAACTTTTCTAAGACACTATTCATCTCTTTAACTTATTTCCTTTTATTTTGTGGTGAGATTTATGTAGTTCTGAGAGGAGAAAACTGAGGTCTCCACTAAAATAGTTTTGTGGTCTACTTCTTCCTGTTACTCACTTAACTTCTCTAAGAATTTGTATGCTACACCACTTGGTATATATGTGTTTAGTATTGATATTGCTTCAATGTCTATGGTACCTTTTAGCAGGATATAGTTTCCTTCTTTATCCCTTTTAATTAGGTCTATTTATGCTCTTGCTTTGTTTGGGATCAGGATTGCTACCCCTGCTTTTTTCACATCAGCAGAAGCATAATATGTTCCGCTACAGTCTTTTACTTTGACTCTGAGCACATTTCTTTGCTTCAGGTGTTTTTCTTTTAAACAACATATTGTAGCATTAGGATTTTTAATTCACCCTTCTATCTGCTATCATTTTATGAGAGAGTTCATCCCATTCACATTCACAGTTATGGTTGCTAACTCTTTCTCTCCATCCTGTTTCCCCCTCTGCTTATATTTTCCTCTCTCCTTTCAATCTTTACCTCCTCGCCAGTGTTTTGCTTTTCACCACCACTTCCCTCAGCCTGCCTTCCCTGTTGCCAGACCCCCTCCCTTTTCTTTCCTCTTTCCCCTAATATTTCCTTATAAGGTACAATAGATTTCAATAACAACTGGATGAGTATGTCATTTCCTCTTTGAACTAAATGCAACGCAAGTAAAGTTCAAACAATTCTCAATACTCCCTCCCTTGTTTCCCTCTACTGTAACTAGTCTTTGTGCCTCTTCAAGTGATGTAATTTACCACCTTCTGCCTCTGCCTTTTGTCTTTTCCCAGTACAATCCATTTTTTCACCTCTTTTTTTTTATCACATACCAAAGACAATTTATACCCATGCCCCGTCTATGTATACACCTTCTATGCCATAATAAAGATACCATTCTCAAGAGTTACAAGTATGGGATTTTCCAGTCCATGGATGTAAACTGTTTAACGTTTTTGAATAACGTGTTTGTTTTTTAATATTCTGTTTTTTTGTGCTCTCTTGAGTCTTGTATTTAAAAATCAAATTTTCTGTTCAGTTTTTTTTTTTTAAATCAGGAATGATTACATTTCCCCTATTTCATTGAATGTCCATCTTTTTCCTGGAAAGATTATGGTCAATTATTCTGGGTAGTTGATTTTTGGTTGTAATCCAAGCTCCTTTGCCATATGGAATATCACATTCCAAGCCCTCTGAATCTTTAAGGAATAAAATATTCAGTCCTGTGTAATTCTGACTTTGTCACCACAATATTTAAATTGTTGTTTTCTGACTACTTGCAGTATTTTCTCCTTTCTCTGGTAAGTCTGGAATTTGGCTACAATATTACTTGGAGTTTTCCTTTGAGTTATCTCTTTCAGGGAGTGATTGATGGATTCTGTAAATGACATTTTAATCTCTGGTTCTAAGAATTACAATCAGTTTTTCTTAATAGTTTCTTGAAAAATGCTGTTCAGGTTCTTTTATTAATCATGGCTTCCATGCAGACCAATAATTCTTTTTTATTTTAACATTCAGAATTTATTTATTTATTTTTAGTTTTAATCATTCATTTCTACAAGATTTTGAGGTCGAATTTTTCTCCCCACCTCTTCTCTACTCCCCACCTGAAGATGGCAAGCATACTGATTACTCCTTCCCCCAGTCTGCCCACTCATATATACCCCCCTATAAATCCTCTTCTCCCTTTCCCTCTTTCCTTCTTGTAGGGCAAGATGCATTTCTATACTTCATTTAGATCAATAATTCTTAAGTTATCTTTCTTTATCTCAGTTAAGGTTTTTTTTTAAATTTTCCCAATGAGATATTTCATATTTTCCTTTATTTGTTTTATTCTTTTGATTTTGAGTGACTAATTCTTGGTGTCTCATAAAGTAATTGGCTTCCACTCACCTGATTCTAATTTTTAAGGAAAAAACTTAGATAAAAAAGACAGATCCAGGAAAAATTATTTATTTTATGCTTATCTTTCTCCTATCTCCCTTTCTCTCCTCACCAGTATTTTGCTTCTGGCCTCCCCCTCTTTCCATCTGCCCTCCCTTTTATCATGATTCTAATTTTTCTTTTGACTTTCCCCTCCCACTTCCTTTAGCATGAGATTGATTTCTGTACCCAATTAGGTATATATGTTATTCCATCCTTGAGCCTAATCTTGTGAGAGTGAGGTTCAAACAGTGATCATCTTTCTCCATTATTTCTCTGTATCCTAATAGGTCTTTGCACCAGTTCATGGGATGCAATTTCTCCTTTTATGTCTCCTGCATTCCTCTTCCCCCAGTGCATTTTTTATTTACTCTTTAACATTTTTTAAAATTATCATATCAAAGTTAACTAATATCCACACAGTATGTATATGCATATCATTTCTAAGTATCATAATAAAGATACAATTCTCAAGAGGTACAGGTATCAGCTTCCCATATAGGGATGTAATCAGTTTTACCTTACTAAATAAGAATTGTTAAAATTTTATTTTCCCACTTTACCTTTTTATACCTCTCTTGAGTATTGTATTTGATGATTATCAGGAAGATTTGGAAGTCCCATATTTCACTGAATATCTAACTGTTCCCCTGAAAAATTATACTCAGTTTTTGGAGTACTTGAGGCATGGCTGTAATTCAAATTCCGTTGCCTTCTGAAATATCATATTCCAAGTTCTCTGATCCTTTAGAGTACAAGGAGCTAGGTTTTGCATAATCTTGACTGTGGATCTATGATATTTGAATTGTTTCTCTCTGTCTGCTTACAATATTTTCTCCTTAACTTGATAATTATGGAATTAGGCTATAATATACTTTGTCATTTTCCTTATGGGATCATGATCAGTGGATTCTTTCAATGAGTATTTTAAACTCTAGTTAGAGAATTTCAGGACAGATTGCCTTGATAATTTCTTGAAAGATTCTGTATATACTCTCTCTCTCTCCCTCTCTCTGTCTCTCTCTGTCTCTGTCTCTCTCTCTGTCTCTCTCTGTCTCTGTCTTTCTGTCTTTCTGTCTCTCTCTCTCTGTCTCTCTTTCTCTCTCTCTTTTTGACCATAGATTTCTGGAAGATCAGTAATACTTTTTTTTTCCTTTGTGGAGGGCATTTGGGGTTAAGTGACTTGCCCAAGGTCACATGGCAAGTTTTTGTGTTGTATCTGAGGCTGGATATGAACTCTGCCCTCCTGACTCCAGGCTGGTGCTCTATACAATGCACCAATTAGCTGCCCCAAAGATAAATAATTCTTAAATTATCCCTCCTGGATCTATTTTCCAGGTCAATTCTTTTTTTTTTTCTGAGGCATTTTACATTTCATTCTATTTTTTTTTTTTCATTTTGTTTGAGTGACTGTTGATGTCTCATAGAGTCATTAGCTTTCACTGGCCCAATTATAATTCTTATTGAAGTGTTATGTTCAGTTAGCTTTTGTACCACTTTTTCCATTTTGGTCAAGTGTACTTCTTAAGGAATTCTTCTCAGTGAGTTTTTGGGACTTCTTTTCCATTTGACCTATCTACTCATTTTTTTCACAAGTTATTTATTTTTAGTTTTCAACATTCATTTCCACAAGACTTTGAGTTCCAAATTTCCTCTCCACATCTCCCCTACCACCCTCAAGATGGCAAACATATTGATTATTCCTTCCCTCAGGTTCCCCTCTTACATATCCACCCCTATCCCTCCCCTTAACCCCTGACCCCTTACTTTCCTGCAGGGCAAAATGGATTTCTATACCTCATTACATATATATCTTATTTCCAGTGGCATGTAAAAACAAATTTTTGGCATTTGTCTTCAAAATATTGAGTTCTAGGTTCTCTCCCTTCTCCACTCCTCAACCAGCCCCAGTGGGAAGCCAAACAATTCAATACAGGTCATACATTTGCAACCAGACAGAACAATTCCATAAAAAGCATGTTGCTAAAGACTAACTATATTTCCCTCCATCCTATCTCACCCCCTATTTATTCATTTTTTTTCTTTGACTTTTCTCCTTTTCAAAATTAATTGTTTCTGGGGTGGGTAGGTGGCACAGTGAGTAGAGCGCTGGCCCTGGAATCAGGAGGGCCCGGGGTTGATTCCAGCCTCAGACACTTAACACCCACACACCCACACAAAAGGCTGTGTAACCTTGAGCAAGTTACTTAACCCCAATTGTTTAAAAAATATGGATTGCTTCTGACTAGCCTGTCCCTCAGTCTGCTTTTACTTCTATTATTCCCCTTCTTATGCTCTTCCCCCCTACTTTCCAGTAGGGTAAAATACACAATTGAATGTGAATGTTAATCCTTCCTTAAGGCAAACACAATGAGATTAAGGTTGACTCATTCCCTGTTGCCTCCCTGCCTTTCCCCTCTATTCTAATAGCTTTTTCTTGCCTTTTTTATGCAATTTTATCTCTCCATTTCTTCCTCTCCCAATATATTCCTCTCACCCTTTAATTTTATGTTTTAGATGTCATCCCTTTATATTGAACTGTCCCTGTACCCTTGGACTTTGTGTATATGTACAAACACAAATACATATACATATACATACATATACATATATGTATATATACTTGCATATATATTCCCTTCAACTCTCCTCATATTGAGAAAAGTCTCATGAATTACAAATATTATCTTTCCATGTCCTACATGTAAAAAATACCAAATTTAATAAGTTCTTTATGATTTCTACTTCTTGTTTACCTTTTCATGCTTTTTTGGTTCTTGTATTTGAAAGTCAACTTTTCTGTCCAATTCTTGTCTTTTCATCAAAAATACTTGAAAGTCCTCTCTTTCATTGAATGTTGATATTTTCCCCTGAAATATTATACACAGTTTTGCTAGTTAGTTGGTTCTTGGTTTTAATCCTAGATCCTTTGGCCTCTGGAATTTCATATTCCAAGCCCTTTGATCCCTCAAAATAGAAGCTGCTACATCTTGTGTTATCCTGATTGTGTTCCCACAATACTCAAATTATTTCATCCTGACTGCTTGTAATATTTTCTCCTTGACCTGGGAACTTTGGAATTTGGCTATAATATTCTAGGAGTTTTCTGTTGGGGATCTTTTTCAAGAGGTTATTGGTGAACTCTTTCAATTTCTTTTTTACCCTCTGGTTCTAGACAATCAGGGCAGTTTTCCTTGATAATTCTTTGAAAGATGTTGTCTAGGTTCTTTTTTTATCATGGCTTTCTGGTAGTTCAAATATTTTTAAAATAATCTTTCCTGCATCTATTGTCCTGTTCAGTGGTTTTCCAAAGAGATACTTGATGATGTCTTCTTTTTTTCATTCTTTTGGATCTGTTGAATAATATCTTGATTTCTTGTAAAGTCATTAGCTTCTATTTGCTACAATCTAATTTTGAAGGAATTATATTCTTTAGTGAGCTTTTGAAACTCCTTTTTCCCTCTGGTCAATTCTTCTTTTTAAGGTATTCTTCTCCTCATTGGCTTTTTGGACATCTGTTGCTATTTGAGTTAGTCTCTTCTTAAGGTGTTATTTTCTTCAGTATTTGGGGGGGGGGTTCTTTTAACAGGCTGTTGACTCATTTTTCATGATTTTCTTGCAACTGTCTCATTTCTCTTCCCAATTTTCTCTGTACTTCTCTTAGTTGATTTTCAAAATCCTTCTTAAGCTCCTCCATGGGCTATGACCAGTTCATATTTTTCTTGGAGTCATTTGATGCAAGAATTTTGACTTTGCTATCTTCTTCTGGTCCCATATTTTGGTCCTATTTTTCACCAAAGAACAATTATATTGTCTGATTTCTCGTCCTCTGTTTGTTTACCTTGCCAGCCAATTACTTGACTTTTGAGCTCTTTATCACAGTAGAACTCTGCTTCCAGAGTGGAGTGCTTTGTCACCAATTTGTTGGATTTTCCTCAGCTGTTGTCAGAGCTTGTTCTAGGCACCTGCTTCAGAATTGTGAGGTGGACTGCCTGTCCATAGCCAGTACAAATTCTGATGCACCAGCACACCTCACCCCAGGACCACCAACCAAGACTGTAGCTTCAAACAGGGCAAAGCAAGAGAATCCTGCCTCAGTGCCAGCAAAGATATTCCTGCATTTGCCCTCTTATCAGCAACTTGGTCCTCCCACTATTTGTGGGCCTGAATCTTCAGGAAGCAGCCATTGCCGTCTCTACCACCCTGGGGGTAGGGGTCAGACCACACTCTTCACTCACTCAGGTCCAACAGAGTGTTCCCACTGATGGGGACACTCTTTCTCCTTGATGTTTATGTGTTGAGAAGTCTCCAGCAAAGGACAGCCTGCAAACCAACAAGAAGGATCAATGACACCTGACTGGGAATGGAGTGAATTCCCATGTGGGCCACATCAGCACAGACCAGCAGCTCAGACTGACAAGACCAGAACTCAGAGGAAACCCACAACTACCAACCCAGTGCTTGTCTCTCAGCCTGGTCTGATAGACTCCTGTCCTGTGCTGAGAGGTTTGGGAATCACTACTATCCGAAGTGATTCAGTCCACCAGGGCTTGCTCCACTTCCATTATGATCAGGTCTGTGCTGGTGCAGTTTGTGCACTATGTGCTCTATGCTTCTTCCTCCCCCCCCCCCCCCCCCCCCCCCCCCATGCAGCACAACAAATCCTACCCTTCAATTTTCAGTGTTGGCTTGGGTTAGAAATCTGCCACACTCTGTCTCCTGGTGGATTCTACTCCTCAAAAATTTGTTTATATTCACTTTTTAGAAGTATTTAAAGGGGGGCAGCACCAAGGTGGCAGAACATAAGCAGGCATTTATTAGAATTCCTTAGTGAATTCTGTCACTAACCTCTAAAAAGTGAATCTGAATGGATTTTAGAGTGACAGAATCCATTAGGAGATGGAGCATGATAGATTCCCAGTTCAGGGAAGTGTCCACATAGGACTAGGAAGGAGAAGTGGGAGCATGAAGGGGCTGCACCAGTGCAGACCTGAGAGCAGACCACAGCAGAGCAAGAGTGAGCCCTGGCCAGTGGATTTACCCAACAAAAGGGCAATTCTGAGACGTCTCACCATGGGAAGGAGGATTGGTCAGAACTGGGTAAGAGAAGGTGCAGGGCCCATGGAAGTGACAGCAGCTTCTGCTAGGGCTATCAGCCCACAGCCTGGATGTCTAAAAATCACCTACCTGAACTTCGAGGAGCCAAGATAGCAGAGTAATCTTTAGCTGTTATGTCCCCCTCATTGACCCTGAAAACCCAGAGATTATTTTCTAAGTGTAGAATTCTGAAATAGGGGAAGCAGCTGCTGGTGTGGGAGTACTAGAGGAAAGGTGTGACTGAGGCCATGCTGAGTCTGAAGTGAAGGTTGGAAGGTATCCTAACAAGCCCAATATCAGCTGACCAGAGGGAGATCCTGAAACCCAGGGGGGTGGACCCAGAAAGCACTAACAACAGAAGAACAGGTGTGTCTTAGCACAATCATTCAAAATCTGTAGACACCAGTGCTGCCAGCTGCCAGATGCTCAGCCTGCCTGAGGTGTAGCCCAGGGGCACAGAGAAAGAAACCTGAAGTGGTCAGACCACCCCTGCCTCATACCTTACTCTGTGAGCCTCAGGGTAACCCAGAGGAAACACTAAGAGTCCTAGAATTGGCCTCAGTCTGGACACCCAGAAGCTACAGAGCACAAAGTCAACAATTAGGCCCCTACCTCCCAGTTTGAGAAGCTTGGGTCAGAACACTCAGTACCCTAGAAGCAGAAATCCACTTTAAAAGTCAGGGAATATGCAATCACAATGGGCAAGAAGGAAGCTGCAAAAACAAAGACAAGATCTATTCAATCCTATTATATTGAGAAGAACAACCACATTCAGAGGACAACATTGACTCTATGCTCACACCTGAAAGCAAAGAAGGAAATATGAACGGGTCTCAAGCCCAAAAATCATTCTTGGAGAAGCTCAAGGAAGATTTTAAAAGCCAAATTAGAGAGAAAGAAGACAAATTGACCAATTCTTTTAAAATTATATTGACTAAAATGGCAAAAAAAAAATCTCACTGAAGAAAACAAATACTTAAAAAGTAAAATTTGTGAACTGGGAAGGGAGGTCCAAAATCTAACAGGAGAAAATACCTCCTTAAAAATGAAATCTGATCATATGGAAAAGGAGCTTCAAAAACTAACAAAGGAAAATAATTCACTAAAAATTAGAATCAATCAAATTGAATCTCAGGACTCTATGATGCATCAAGAATCAGTTAAACAGGGGCGGCCAGGTAGCACAGTGAGTAAGAGCACCAGTTCCAGTGTTGGGATGACCTGGAGATAGAATCCTGGGCTCAGACACTTAGCACACACCCAGAAACACCAGACCGTGTAACCTTGAGCAAGTTACTTAACCCCAATTGCTTAGGGGCGGCCAGGTGGCTCAGTGAGTAAGAGCACCAGCTCCAGTGTCGGGATGACCTGGATCAAATCCAGGCTCAGATACTCAGCACCACGCCCTGAAATAACTGGCTGTGTAACCTTGAGCAAGTTACTTAACCCCAATTGCTATAAAAAAAAAATCAAACAAAATCTAAAGATTAATAAAATAGAAGTGTAAATTATCTCATTGGAAAAACAACTGCCCTGGAGAACAGATCCAGGAAAGATAACCTAAAAATTATTGGTCTACCAGAGAGCCATGATGGAAAAAATAAAAAACAGCCTAGACAACGTGCTCCAAGATATTGTCAAAGAAAACTGTCCTGATGTCTTAGAACCAGAAGGTAAAATAGTTATTGAAAGAATTCACTGGTCTCTTCCTGAAAGAGATCCAAAATTATGATCTTCAAGAAATATAGTAGCCAAATTCCAGAATTATAAGATCAAGGAGAAAATACTGCAAGCAGCCAAAAAGAAACAATTCAAATATTATGGAACTACAGTCAGGATTACACAGGGCCTAACAGTTTCTACATTAAAAAATCAGAGGGATTGGAATTTGATATTTCACAAGGCAAAAACGCTTAGAAAGGATCAACTACCCAGCAAAACTGAGTGTAATCTTTCAGGCAAGAAGATGGTCATTCAATGAAATAAGGGACTTCCAGACTTTCCTGATGAAAAAGCTCAATGGAAAATTGTATCTCCAAACACAAGACTCAAGAGAGACATAAAAAGGTAAATAAGGAAAACACATACACACACACACATGCACATAACTTGTGATTTAATAAAAGCAAACTGTTTACATCCTTATATAGGAAGCTGATGCCCTCTCATTCAAGATTTATATAATTATCAAACATTTAAAAGGGATATACATAGATAGAGGTTGTGGTAATAATTAACTAATATGATGATAAAAAAATCTTATTAAGGGGTACAAAGGGACTGTAATGGGAGAAAAGGGAAGGAGGAGGCAGAGAAGGATAAATTATGCCAAATAAAGAGGCATAAAAACATACTGGAGTAGAGGGAAAGAAGGGAGGGAGATGAATATCATATGAACTTTATTCCCATTTGTTCTGGATCAAGGAGGGATCAACATAATCAGTTAAGTTTAGGATTCTAACATTAAAGGACACAGAAGCTCATTATAGTAGAGGGAAAGGAGGGAAGGAGAGGAGCACTGTATGAAATTCACTCTCATTGGTTTGGGTTCAAAGATGGAATATCATACTCCGTTATGTATAAAAATTTATTGTTCCCCACAGGGTTAAGGGGGAAAAGGGAGGGAGGTAGAAAGGAGGGAAATAATAGTAAGGGGTAAGGATAGGTAAAGGGAGGGAGGTACATTAGGAGGGCATACTGAGGGAGGTGGTGGTTAAAAGGAAATTCTTAAGGAGGGAAAGGAAGACATAAAAACGTAAAGAGTGGAGAAATATGATGGAGGGAAAGATGCAGATAGCAACCATGACTGTCAATGTCAATGGGATGAACTGTGCCATAAAACAGAGGCAGATAGCAGAATAGATTAAAAACCATAGTCCTACAATATGCTGTCTACAAGAAATACATTTGAAACAGGGGGATACTCACAGAGTAAAGCTAAAAGTTTGGAGTAGAAAATATGCTTCAGCTAAAGTAAAATAACATAACATAACATAAAATGAAGTAAAAAATCCTTATCTCAAATAAAGCAAAAGCAAAAATAGATCTACTTAAAAGAGAGATAAGAAAGGAAACTAAATCCTGCTAAAAGGCGCTATTAAGAATGAAGCAATATAATTACTAAACATTTATTTACCGAACTGTATAGCATCCAAATTCCTAGAGAAGAAGTTTAGGGAATTAGAGGAAGAAATAGATAGCAAGACTATAATAGTGGGGGCAGCTAAGTGGTGCAGTGAATAGAGCACCAGCCTTGAGCCAGGAGGACCTGAGTTCAAATCCAGCCTCAAACAATTAACACAATAACTACCCATGTGACCTTGGGCAAGTCACAATCCCAAATGCCCTCCAAAAAGCAAAAAAAGAAAAAAAGCTCTACTAGTGGGGGACCTCAAACTCCCCCCTCTATGAACTTGAAAATCTAAATTCAAAATAAACAAGAAAGAAATTAAGGAGGTGAATAGAATTTTAGAGAAGTTAGATAGGATAGACCTCTGAAGAAAACTGAATGGGGACAAAAAGGAATATATCTTCTTCTCAGTGGAACATGGCATTTACACAAAAATTGACCATATACTAGGGCATAAAAACCTTACAATTCAGTGCAGAAAGGCAGAAATATTAAATGCATCCTTCTCAGATGATGATGAAATAATGGATGTTTACTGGATGTTGACTGGATGTTGTCTGACTCAAATTAAGAACCTGGAGTGTCCTTAGCTTAAAAAGGCCAAAGTGTCCCACCACATCCTAGGTCAACTCCAGTCATACAGATTGATATATAGTCACTGGACCTAGGTGACTCAGGACAAAAAAAGTGATATTGGTTACTTTGCACAGCCCTCTCTCACTCAAATCAAAGTCAATTTCAAGTCATGTCATTATCTCCCTGATGGCATTGTCTCCTTTAAGAACAAAGGACAAACCACAACTTGTGAGTAGTACAAGCTACCTGAATGGTTATTCAGATGTTAGGTTTCAGTTAAGCAAATCAGCACATCTTGTCTCCTCTCCTCTCCTCTCCTCTCCTCTCCTCTCCTCTCCTCTCCTCTCCTCTTCTCTTTTCTTCTCTCCTCTCCCCTTTTCTCCTCTCTTCCTCTGCCCTTAACTAAGAATGTTCTGCCAAAATTTTGATGTCTATAAGCTTCCTAATTGAGGTGGGGTGTATGGGCTATTATTAATTATTCCAACTAAATTTTTGGTTAAGTCTTTATGATTTTCCAAGATTGTTATCCTATCACCTGCAAAAAGAGATAGTTGTATTATGTTATTTCCTATTCTTATTCCATTTTTTCTTAAATTATTGTTATTGCAAGATTTCCAAATACAATATTGAATAAAGTTTGTGACGGTGGGCATTCTCATTTAAAACCTTGTCTTATTGGAAAGTCTTCTAGGTATTTTTTCCCATTACAAATAATGCTTGTCAATGATTGTAGGTAAATAATCTCATTTTAATGAAAGATTCACTTATCAAAATACTTCCAAGTGTCTTAAATAACAATGATTGCTGAAATTTAACAAAAGTTTTTCAGCATCTATTGCTATAATTATATGCTTTTTAAAACTTTTATTATTGTTATGATCCTATTAAAATTTTTTATGATATAAATATGGTGCTGATACCTAAACCAAGAGGAGCCAAAACAGAGAAAAATATAGAACAACTTTCCTAATGAATATTGATACAAAATTTGTAAATAAAATATTAGCAGAGACATTATTGCAACTTACCAAGATGATAATACACTATGACCAGGTGAGATTTATACCAGGACTGCAGGGCTGTTTCATTATTAAGAAAACTATGAGCATAATTTACCATATCATTAGGAAAATTAACAGAAATAAAATGGTTATTTCAGTAGCTGAAAAAAGAAAGCTTTTGACAAAATACAACACCCATTCCTTTAAAAAAAAACCTAGAGAGTTTAGGAATAAATGAAAATTTCCTTAAAATTACAGGTATCATCTGTCAAAAATGAACAGCAAGCATTACTTGTAATGGGGATAAGCTAGAAGCATTACCAATTACCAAGTAATTACCAATTACCAATAAGGTCAGGAATGAAATAAGGATATTGATTATCACCACTGTTATTTAATATTGTACTAGAAATGTTAGCTTTAGCAATAAGAGGAAAAAAGCAAATGGAAGAACTAGAGTAGGCAATGAAAAAACAAAGCTATCACTCTTTACTGAAGATGTGGTGATATACTTAGAGAATACTAGAGAATCAATTTTAAAAAAATACTTGGCAAAAAAATTAAGCAAACTTACAGAATATAAAATAACCTAAGCATTGGACTATCTGTATATTACTAACAAAGCCTAACAGCAAGAGATAGAAAGATAAATTCTATTAAAATAACTGTACCAATATAAAATATTTAGGAGTCAATCTGCTAAAACAAACCTAGGAATCATATGAACAAAATTATAAAACAATTTCCACACAAAGTCATATCTAAATAAGTGGGAAAACATAAGTTGCTCATGGATAGGCAGAGCTAATAAAATAAAAATGACAAATCCACCTTTATTTATTGAGTGGCATACTGATCATAGTAGCAAAAAATATTTTATAGAGGCAAATAAAATAATAGTAAAATTTATATGGAACAACAAAATGTCCAGAATATCAAGAGAATTAATGAAAAGAAGTGCCAGGGACTGTGACCTAGCCATACCAGATCTAAAACTGAATTATAAAGCAGCAGTCAGCAAAATTACTCTGTACTGTCTAAGAAAAAAGAGTGATAGATCAGTGGAACAGGTTAGGTACATGAGAATCAGTTGTCAATGACTTTAGTAATCTACTGTTTCATAAACCGAAAGACCCCAGGTTTGGGGATAAGAGCTCACTATTTGACAAAAACTGTTGGGGAAACAGGAAAATAATACTAAAGAAACAAGGCATAAACCAACATCTTGCATGGTATTTACACGGTATGCCAAGATAAAGTCAAAGTGGGGACATGATTTACATATAAAGGCTGATACTATAAGCAAATTAGGAGAGCATCCAATAGTTAAGCAGTCAGATCTATAAAGAACAGAAGTATCTATGACCATACAAGAGATTAAAAATGTTATGAAATGAAAATGGATAATTGTGATTACATTAAATTACAAAGATTTTGCAGAAGTAAAGCCAATGCAACCAATATTAGAAGGGATGTTGAAAGCTGGGGAAAAAAATTCACAACCACACTCTTTTATAAAGGCCTCTTTTTTCAGAAGAATTGAGTCCTAAATCAAGTTTATAGGAATGCAAATCAATCCCCCATTATAAATGGTCAAAGGCTATGAACAGACAGTTTTCAGATTAAAAAAAAAATTAAAGCTGCCTGTATTCATGTGAAAAAATGCTCTAGATCACTATTAATTAAAGAAATGTTAATCAAAATGGCTCTCAGCTAGCATATAATACCTATCAGCTTGGCTAAACAGAAAAATGATAAATGTTGGAGAAGATGTGGGCAAATTGAAACACTACTGCATTGTTGGTGGAATTGTGAACTGATTTAACCTCTGGAGCACAATTTGAAACTATTCCAAAAGACTCTAAAACTGTGCATACTCTTTTACCCAGCAATAACACTCCCTGTTCTATATCCTAAAGAGATGATAAAAAATGGAAAAGCACCCACATGTACAAAAATATTTGTATTAACTCTGTTTTATGGTGGCCAAGAACAGGAAACTGAATGGATGCCTATCAGTTGGGAAATGGTTGAAGAAGTTGTGATATGTGAAGGTACTGGAAGTCTATTGTTCCATAAGCAATGATGAGCAGGTGGATTTCAGAAAAATCTGAAAATTGTACACAATTACAGGAGTATTGCACTATGACCGACTTTCAGAGACATAGATCTCCACAATTCAATGATCTAACTCAATCCCAAAAGACTCATAATGGATAATGCTATCCATATCCAGAAAAAGAATTATGGAGTCTGAATGCAAATCAAAGCATACTATTTTCCTTATACATTTTTTTTGTTTTCATAATTTTCCACTGTTATTCTTATTCTTCTTGCAAAACATGCCTAATGCAGAAATTTTTAATATGACTGTGCATTTATAGCCTATATCATATTGTATGCCATCATTCAGAGGGGGAGGGGACTCAAAATCATATAAAAGTGAATGCTAAAAACTACATATCAAAATATTATTTTCCCAGAATGTATTTAATTTTAGTTTTCAACATTCATTTCCACAAGATTTTGAGTGCCAAATTTTCTCCCCATATCTCCCCTATGGCCCACCCCACAATGACAACATAGTGATTACCACTTCCCCCCTTCTGCACTCTCTTCTATCCTACTATCCCCTTTTTACCCCTTTACCCTTTACTTTCTTCTAGGACAACATGGGTTTCTATACACAGTTGTCTGCATATCTTATTTCCCAGATCCATGCAAAAGCATTATTTTAAAATTTGTTTTTAAACTTTGTGTTCCAGATTCTCTCCCTTCATCCCTCCTCACCCCTCCCCCATATGTGTGTGTATCTTGGTGTATGTATGTGAATATATGAATGTTCATGGGTATATATATTCAATATAGGTTATACATTTGTGGTTATTCAAAGCCTTTCCATAGTAGCCATATTGTGAAAGACTAACTACATTTCCCTCCATCCTGTCCCTCCACCTTTATATTCTAGTTTCTCCTTTAACTCTGAAATGTTTCAAAAGTGTTTGCTTCTGACTATCCCCTCCCCTAATCTTCCCCCCTTGTGTCATTCCCCTCTCTTATTCCCTTCCCCACCCTATTTTCCTGTAGAATAAGATACCCAATTGAGTTTGTATGTTATTCCCTCCTTATACCAAATACAGTGGTTGTCTCATTCCCTTTCACCTCCCTGCTCTTCTCCTCCATTGTAACTGTTTTCTCTTGCCTCTTTTATGTGAGATAATTTACCCTATTCATTCTCTCCCTTTCTGTTTCTCCCAATATATTCCTACTTCTCACCTTAATTTAATTTTTTTAGCTATCGTATCTTCATATTCAACTCACTCTGTGCCCTCTGTCCATATATAAATATATATATATATATATATATATATGCATGCATATACATGTACACATACACACATATATACATGTATACACACATATTCTCTTCAAGCATCCTAATACTGACAAAAGTCTCATGAGTTAAAAATATTTTCTTTCCATGTCGGAATGTAAACAGTTCAACTTTCCTTGGTATTTTCTTAAAAGATGATATCTAGAATCTTTTTTTTGATCATGTCTTTCAGGTAGTCCAATTTTTAAATTGACTCTCCTGGATCTCTTTTCCAGGTCAATGGTTTTTCCATTAGATATTTTACTATGTCTTCTATTTTTTTTCATTTCTTGGATCTTTTTTATTATATCTAAATTTCTCATGAAGTCCTTTGCTTCCATTTGCTCCATTCTAATTTTGAAGGAGTTATTTTTTCAGTGAGCTTTTGGACCTCTTATTCCATTTGATAAATTCTTCTTTTTAAGACATTCTTCTCATTGGTTTTTGGACCTCTTTTGCCATTTGAGTTAATCTATTCTTTAAAGTGTTATTTTCTTCAGTATTTGGTGTGTGTGTGTGTGTGGGGGGTTCTCATTTACCAAGCTGTTGACTCGTTTTTTATTATTTTCTTCCATCACTCTCATTTCTCTTCCCCATTTTGCCTCTACTTCTCTTACTTGATTTTCAAAATCCTTTTTAAGCTCCTCTATAGCCTGCAATCAATTCATTGTTTTTCTTTTTTTTAATGCTTTATTAACTTCTGATTTACATTATTTGTTTCCGCCAGATTTTGAGTTACAAATTTTCTCCCCCTTTTTCCCCCACCAATCCCCCCAAAACAGCAGTCCCACCAGATATCCCCACCTCCAATCTGCTCTCTCCCATATTTTCTCTCATAACCATTTTGACTTTTCCAGTGGATCTCTATGCCTCAATGCCTGTATATCTTATTTCTTAATTAGATGTTAGATGGTATTAATAATAGTATATATATACATATATATACACACACACATATATATATTTGAATATTTGATTTTAAAACTTTCAATTCCAGATTAATTCCCTTCCCCCCCGCCACTCACCTCCACTGGGAAGAGAAGCAGTTCAGTATAGGTTGTACATGTGTGGCTAATGCAAAACAATAACAGAGTAGATATATTGTAAAAGACTGACTATATTTCCCTCCTTCCTATCCCACCTCCCACTTGTTCTACTCTCTACTTTGATCCTGTCCCTTTTGAAAAGTGGGTGCTTCCAACTTCCCTCCCCCCAGCCTTCCCTCCCTTCCATCATCCCCCCTCTCATCACCTTCCCCTCCTATTCTCCTGGAGGGTGAGATCCCCTATTTAGTGTGTATTTCATTCCCTCCTCAAGCCAGAATCAATGGGAATAAGGTTGACCCATTGCCTTTTGCCTTCCAATTCTTCCCCTCCATTGTAGTCATTTTCCCTTGCCTCTTCTGTATGAGATAGTGTACCCCAATCTGTCTCTCCCCATCTCCTCTCATTATATTCCTCTCACCTCTTAATTTCACCTTTTAAATATCATCCCTTCCTGTTAAATTGGTCCTGTGCCCTCTATCTATGTATACCTGTAAACATATATACACACATTCGCACATGTATTTATATGCCCATATACCCTCATATGTAGACATTATATGTACATATATATATATATATATATATATATATTTCTAATCCCTTCAACTACTGAGAAAAGTTTCATAAATTGCAATTATCGTTTTTCCATGTAGGAATATTAATAGTTCAACTTTGATAAGTTCCTTATGATTTCTTTTCCCTGTTTACCTTCTCATGCTTCTCTTGCTTCTTCTATCTGAATGTCAAATTTTCTATTCAACTCTGGTTTTTTCAGCAAGAATGCTTGAAAGTCCCGTATTCCACTGAATGACCATATTTTCCCCTGAAACATGATACTCAGTTTTGCTGGGTAGGTGACTCTTGGTTTTAATCCCAGCTCCTTTGACCTCTGGAATATCACATTCCAAGCCCTTCGATCCCTCAGTGTAGAAGCTGCCAGATCCTGGGTTATCCTGATTGTGTTTCCACAATATTCAAATTGTTTCTTCCTGGCTGCTTGTAATATTCTCTCCTTAATCTGGGAATTCTGGAACCTAGCTATAATATTCCTAGGAGTTTTCTTTTGGGGATCTTTTTCAGGAGATGATCGGTGGATTCTTTCAACCTCTATTTTGCCCTCTGGTACTAAAACATCAGGGCAGTTTTCTTTGAGAACTTCCTGGAGGATGCTTTCTAGGTTCTTACTTTGGTCATGGCTTTCAGGTAGTCCAATAATTTTTAAATTATCTCTCCTGGATCTATTTTCCAGGTCAGTAGTTTTTCCATGAGATATTTCACATTGCCTTCTATTCTTTCATTTGTTTGGATATGTTTAATAGCATCTTGATTTCTCATAAAGTCATTGACTTCCATTTGCTCCAATCTAATTCTGAAGCAATGATTCTCCTCAGTGAGCTTTTGAGATTCTTTTTCCACCTGGCAAATTCGACTTTTTAAGGCATTCTTCTCCTCTTTGCCTTTTTGAGCCTCCTTTGCCATTTGAGTCAGTCTGTTTTTTAAGGTATCATTTTCTTCAGTCAGGCTGTTGACTCTCATTTCATAATTTTCTTGCATTTTTGTCATTTCTCTTCCCAATTTTTCCTCCACTTCCCTTATCTGCTTCTTAAGGTCCTCTATGGCCTGTAAACAGCTTGTATTTTCCTTTGCAGCTTTTGGTGCAGGAGGTCTGACTTCACTGTTTTCCTCCTGTTCCATGCCTTGCTCCTTCTTGTCCACAAAATAGGAGTGTAATGTTGGAATCTTCTTTCTTCTTTGTTTCCTTTGCCTGCTCATTTTGCCACTCAATTACTTGACTTTTGGGCTTTTTGCCACAGTAGGACTCTGCCACCAGACAGGGGAGTTTTGTCCCAAATGCTGGGGTTTTCTCAGCTGCTGGAGGTATTAGATGGGTGCCCTCTCTGAGGTCTCCACATGCTCTGGCAAGCTAGACACACACCCCAGGACCTCCACCCTAGACTGCAATCCAGATCCAAGCAGGTTAAAGGAAGAGCGATTACCCCTCAGACTGGTTTACCCCCTATACTCTGCAGGCCAGGAGCTGAAGCTGCCACGTTGGGCTGGCTGACTGTGCCAGTGTCTCAGCGGTTTCTCGCCCAGGGGGTAAAAGCCATGCACTCCCACTTACTTTGTCCCAAAGTACAGACTGCATTGGCCTCTCACTTTGTCCTTCGCATCTATGTGTTGATAAATCTGGAAATGGCCACAGCTGCTGCTGATCTGAAGTCCCTCTGGCAGGCGGCTGGTCAGGCCCGCCCTCAAGTCATTGTTTTTCTTGGAGGCTTTTGATGCAGGAGGTTTGACTATCTTGTCTTCTGGTTGCAAAATTTGTTCTTTGTCACCAAAAAAATATTCTATAGTCTGAATTTTTTTTTTCCTGTTTTCCCATTTTCCCAGGCAATTACTTGACTTTTGAGATCTTTGCCAAAATAGGACTCTGTTTCTAGAGTGGGGAATGCTTTGTCCTAAATTTCTATGTTTTTGCTAAGCTGTTGTCAGAGTGACTTCAAGGCACCTGTGAATTTTCAGTTCCTCCAAGGTGATATGATCAAAGGAGAAAGTTTTACTCCTCCCACGGTCAGTTCTCTGGTCTATGAGTTCCTACAGGCACCCTTTTTTGGCCTCTGAACTGTGAAGAATATTCCCTCTCCATGGCCACAAGCTCTGCCATGCCATCACTCCTCCTCACTCCAGGACTGCCACAGAAGCCTAGGCCCAAATTCAAAGAATGCAAAGCAAGAGCAATTGCCCTCTGAACAGTCACTTGATCCCCCTAAGCATCTGTGGACCTGGAGCTCCAGGATGTAGTCCCTGCTGCCACTGCTGCTGTTGCTGCTGATCCTACTGCTGCTGTCTCCAACTCTATCCCAGGGCCATGGCCAGACCACGCTCTCCTCCCATTTTTTTTTTTTTTGCCTTTTTTTAGAGGGCAATTGGGGTTAAGTAACTTGCCCAAGGTTACACTGCCTAGTTTTGTGTGTGTGTTAAGTATCTGAGGCTGGAGCCAAACTTGGGTCCTCTCAACTCCAGGGCCAGTTCTCTACTCACTGCATCACCCAGCCGCCCCTCCCATTTTCAACAGGCTTTTCCCAAGGACCTTTTACTTTTTCTTTGGCATTTGTGGATTGAGAAATCTGGAAATCACCACAGTTTTCAGGGATTCAGTCCCCTGAGGCCTGCTTTGCCTGGTCCATGTGGGCACATCACAGGCAGGTCTGTGCTCTCCTCTCTGCCCTAGGTGATAGACCTTTCCTTTCAACCTGCCAGGCTGTCTCCATCTGGAGATGTGTTTCACTATGTCATTTTGCGGTTTCTGTAGCTCTAAAGTTTGTTTAAAATAATTTTTACAGATATTTGGAGGTAATTGGGGGATGAGCTTAAAAAGTTCCTTATTTTACTCCACCATCTTGGTTCCACCTTCCAATTATTAATTTTTTAAATTTTAGATTCTTTAAAAATTGCTTAGCTATGAAAAAATAAAGATAATTTTGCTGCTTGGTGGAGGGTGTATTGTAGTGGAAAGAGACACAAATGTAGGTTATTTGGATGGTGCAGGTGTTGGATCATGAGGGCTTGTACCCAGATATTCTTGGCTCTTTTGTTGTTAGAACCCTAACTGTCCAAATTGATTTGGTTAGTGCTATTATTAAGTTTCAGAGTAGCTAGGAGGCACAGGAAAATGAGTGTCAAATGTGGAATCAGGAAGAACTGAATTCAAATTTGGTCTTGGGCACTTATTAGATGTGTGACCCTGGCTAAGTCATTAAGCCTTGTTTGCTTCAGTTGCCTCATCTGTAAAACAATATGAAGAAGGAAATGGCAAATAATTCCAAAAACTTTGTCAAGAAAACACTCAGTGCAGTCACAAATACAAAGACATGACTGAAACAACTGAACAACAATGAAAACAAATCATTTACATCATCTTGGTATTGCCCAATTGATGGAGTCCTAACAACTGCCCTCAGCCCCAATATCCGAATTTCACTACAGGCCCACTGTATCTACCTAGCTCCCCCACCAATGTCCTAACGTATGCCTCACTGCTCACTAAAACAATAAGTGTGTCCCTGAACTCTTATTTCCCTCAGAAACAACAGGCGCGGCCATGGGATAGAAACTCAGCACACACACACACCCCCCTCCCCTCGCCAGACCCTTTCCCACGAGAACAGGTTTGCAATCATAATTGCATCATCTATTCAGACCAAGACAGTACCACAATACCTAACTATCCATCTTGACCAGAGAAGGCCACAATAGCTAGCCTACCAGAAAACAGCACCCCCAGGATGTAGACCAGAATACTTGACCACCTAACCATAAAAGGGGCTACCCTATGTTAGCACCTGTGCATTAATAGTAAAGGGCTGACCTGAAGTGAGCCTATGACATAGAGTGTATTATAATAACATTACCATACATACATACCCCCTAACTGTACACATTATGGGTAACCACATGCACAGTTACACTAAAGCCAGGACCCCTCTTCCATTACCTAATCCCTCAACAAACCCCTCCTATCAATCATGTTCCCATAATTGTATGAAAATCTTGATTGTGTAATAAGCATCATATTCTCTATAGTGACTTGCCTTACTGAGAGGGCTATTTTTCTCAAAGGGACTTAGCCACCCGCCAGAGCATGAAACTTTGAAAACTGTAATAAACCTTTCCAACTGGCTTGGAGTCTTTGTCTGAGTCTTTGTAATTGTTTAGACACGACCCACCACAACTCTACTGAAACCTCATCACTATCATAAATGAGAAATCTTTCTTCAATTATTATAGAATTCAATTCTGCAAAAAAAATAAGTACTTGAACATAAAGAAGTTTCTTAAATATGTTTTAATACGTTAGTCATACTTTTGGTGCATTTTATAGTTATTTCAAATGCAATTTCCATCATTTCATGTTCTTATTGATACTGTCTGGAAATAGTGGCAGTTTTTTTTCTTTTACTTATTTCACGTCCTGATATGTCACTGAAATATTTACAAGAAGCTGGATGAGCCATTGGATACAGTACTGTGCCTGGCATCAGGAAACCTTCCATTCAAATCTGAGCTCCAATTCTTGCTCATTGTTTGACCTGTCCCAAGCACTTTGTCTTTGTTTATATCACTTCCCTCAGATGCCCAATGGGTATTATAAATATAACTACCACATGAGGGCGAGGTAATTTCAAATAAGTTCATATTTCTAAAGTCCTTAGCACAAAGTCGGAGGCATAGTAGACACTGGACAAATCCTAGCCTTTATTTGTTAATTCATTTCTTTATTTTACTTATTAAGTTCTTTTCCTGTTATCTAAAATTTTCCTAGATAAATACTATGTCTTCTAGACGAGGATAATTTGGAATAATCTACCAATGTCAGATACTTTCATAATCTTTCTTCTTTTACTGTGTTTGCTAGCTCTCCCAGAGCTTCATCACAAACCAGTGAAGTGAGATGACTTCCTCATTTTTGGCCTATTTTGGAAGAGAAGCTTCAAGTATTTTGTAGTTGCAGATATTATCAGCTTTTATTTCTAGACATATACTTCTTTCTTACTTAAGGAACATCATTCAATGTTTATAATTTTAAATGTTCCTAAATGTTCAATTTTCTCAAAGATCTGTTCTATATCTATGCATATAACTAAGAAATTTTTATTGTCTTTTGACATGTTAAAATACTCAATTTTATTCATTTCATTCATTATCTTGAACCACTCTTGTATTGCTGTTTTAATACAGTTTTGTCATGAAGGAAAAAAAAATTGAAAGTATTTTAAATGACATTTTGGAAAGCTGGATTAAAAATTTTTACACTCATTTAGGAATGGTTTATACTTTTCTTTCTCCATGTTTTGATATCAATCTCCTTTCCATTTCTGCTCTGATGCCACTTTCTGGTATAGAGGTAACCTTATGCATTTGAAGGATATTTGAGCCACTTCTGGAATAACCTATTTAGAGAAAGAGGATTTAAAAATAAGCATAGTAATGAATGAATTATGTGTTTGCCATTACCATTCCTCCTCATTTAATACCAATGGGATAAGTACTAGAACTTACAAACAGAACAAAACCAAAGAAGCTTTTAAAGACAAGGTATAGTACATAGGTGTGGAGACATTACAATTTATCTGTGGATGAAATACTCTCAGCAATGAAATTCTGGATTTGGATAGTGTTGAGTAAAATGGGAGATGTAAACTTGGAATTTCATCAGGATAGTAAACTTCCAGATGAGGAAACTACATTTGCCAATTCAGTAATGCACTTCATGTATAAATTTAAGTTTCAATAAATGGGTTAGAGGCCTGAGAAGATTTTCTCCAGGGTTCCACAGGGAATATATGACTGTGTTGGGAATTGACCCCAGATCTTCCATGACTTCAGTGTGGATTATCTATCCACTGTGCAACATTAACCCTCCTCCCTATGAGAATATGTTAATTCCTAATTTTGTTTTACATAAACCTTTCACTTCATGAAATGGGGAAAAAAGATTCAGGAATAATTTCTATCTCTAAAAGCTTGCTTTCCAAATGGGATTTCTTTATTAGAAGAAGATTGACATTTATTCGATGCATTTCAATTTATTTCATCTTTTCTCTGATGCTTCATCCCACAGAACCTGGAAGGACCACACTTTCCTGTGTCTACTTTTAGTCGATCAATTATTTCTTGAATTTTAAAACAGCAATAAAATTTATGTTTACAGTGTTTGGTCATGTCTATAAGGCCTTGGCATAATTTTGTACATTCACCACCATTTCTCCTACAGTCATTACCAATACCTATGAGTAGAAGAAAGCAAAGTTTCAGAATCTTTATAACCAGATTGAACTTATGATGTATACTGGATGAGAGTTCAAAAAGTTTAGCCTAAACATTATATTCAATAATTTGACTTGTAAATATCAATCTTTCAATTAAAATGTTAGTAGGATGAAATGGGAAAAACCCAGAATTTCAAAATTCAAGAACTGATTTCTAATCCTACCATGCTGATTTATTAGTTTGAAAAAACTTGTTGGAATTATCTCACCTCTTTTAGCCTTTGTTTAATTATTTATAAAATGATAATCATCACACTTTCCATAACCTTAATCTCAAGATCATTGTGAGAAGCAAATTGGGGTAGGGATTGGATGTGTTATTTCATTCATATAGTTATTAATCTCACTATATCTTTTTCTTACTCAGTAAAATCCCGTGGCTCTTTCTGACTTCCAATATCAAATAAAAACTCTTTTGTTTGATATATAGGTCACCTAACAACCAATACCCCCAAAGAATTTTTTTTCCTTTCTAATTATACATATCATCCCTTTATTGCCTCAATAGTTTATTCAAACTAGCTTTCTCTTTGTTTCTCTCAGTACAAGACTCATTAAATAATCTCTGGCCCTTTGCACTGACCATACCCCATTTCTGTTCATACCCCATGAACACTTTCCTCACCTTGATCCCCTTGAAGCAAGTATTTGCTTCAACACAACTCATGTTCTATTTTCTCAATGTACCTAATCCTAATCCTTCAAGTCAGTATTTTACTCCTCAACTCATATTATCATAGATTTATTTTATATTTTGCATATGCTTATCTTTGTCTATATTGCCATCCCCAGGGGAATGTAAAATTCTACAGTAAAGGGACTACTTCATAATTATTTTGGTATTCCCAGTCTCAGTCATGACTGAGGCACTTTTTACAAAATTCATGCTTCATCAACATGAAAAGTACTCTGCTTCGCACTAGGGACAGGATTCAAAAAGACCCCTTCCTTCTAATTAATGCAATACAATCTGTAAAAACACATAGAAAATTGATACATATCAAATTTAGCTATTTTATGATTAAAGCAAGTAAATTGACAATAAATCCAGAGTAAGGGGGAAAATACCTTCTCACTTGGCTGGGAAAGATCAGGGAAAGAAAACTCAGAGAAACTATTTCAGTTGGGCCCTGATGGATGAGTAGACTTGTTATAAGTGGACATTTGAGAACATTTTAAGCTTAGAGTTCAAAGTGAGCAAAAAAAGCATGACCAAAATGAACTGGGGTGTGATCAGAAGAAGTTCAGTTTGGAAATGGGAGGATTACATGAGAAAGTGTTCTATTCAAAGAAATAGTAGAAAAAAAAACATTGATCGTGTGTCAGTACACTCTTTGAGGACACATAGGATAAAATAAAGAGAGCAAAGGCACTAGAATTAAAAGAGATTGGGAAGGACCTCTTGTAGCTTCCATGAAAGAATGCAGAGAACATATGAGGTAGAGGTGAGGAGGGAGATTATTTCAGGTATATAAAAAAATCAATGAAAATAGCCAGAGCACCATGACATGGAAGGTCTTATTCTAGGAACAAGAAAAAAGGTCATTGTCAGTGGATTAAAAATATGTACGGGAAAGTGTATGAGAAAACAATATTGTTCTTTATGAAAATTTCTTTGGCACCAGAATGTGGAATTGATTGGAATAGAGTGAGACTTATTGCAGCTGGTAGACCAACCAGGAAGTGTTGTACAATAGTCCAAGCATGAGGAGATAAGGACTGGTATTGGTGAGGCAGCAAAATCAGAAGAGAGAAAGAGGTATTCAATAGAGGTTGCAAATATGAGATTAACAGAGATATTGAGGAGTGAAAGATTTCACCTCTTGGTAAGCCTGGTAGAACAGGATGATGATTGTACTTGGAACAAGTACTGGCATTACAAGGGTACCAAAATGGTACACTTGGCAGTATTAAGGAAATTTGGAAGAGAAAGGATTTAGAGGGATAGATGATGAACTCAGTTTGGGATGTTTTTAGAGTAAGATATGTAATGGATATTATTCAGTTCAAGACTCCATTAATAAGCAGTTATGGAAGTAAACTGGAGATCAGTGGAGTGCTTAGAAATGGATAGGTAAATTTGAGAATTTTCAGTTTAAGGAAGATAATTGGATCCACTGGAATTGATGAGATCACCAAACTAAATAGAAATCAGCATAACCTTTAAGGGTGGGCCAGTGGCACACTATCCCCATCCCTTCCTTTTTGTTTCTAAAGGTGGGCCAATGAAAGAAGGAGAGGCACTAAGATCCAATACTTGGTACTTTCAAAGCAAATAGAGGGGACAAAAATCTTCCCAGAAATCCTGGACTCCAGAGATGATCAGAATGGCTCAAATAATACTCAGAGAGGGAATTACTGAGTCCCAAGCTGGCCATAACTGAGGGACACCCCACCCCCCCACAGAACTTTAGATGAACATGAGTGATCATGTTTGTCCAAGAATCATATTTCACATTTTGCTACCTCATGTTTTTCAACACATCAGAAAACTTTCTTACCCACCATTTAGAACATCAAAAGTATATTTCATACCAGTGTAGGAGAACATCACCAAAAGCACCAAAACCACAAGGTGTAGAGTCTTCGTAGTGAGAGATTGCCTGGAACCTAGAAATTATGGGAGACATGAGGCAAGGATAGATTAGCATAATTTAAGACTGGACAGGATGAATAAGGTTAGACCAGGCCATGTCACACTCAACTTACCAAAGTTCAGTTAATATTAGCTTCTAAATACCTGAAACTGAATTATGGCACTTTCCCAATGGGCTAGAGTACCTCCATATTTATAGGGCAAGGACATTGCTAAACAAGACATTAAAATTTATATGTGAGTGTTACAATACACAAAGAAATTCTAAACAAACCCATATTATGTAACCTGAGGAATGTCCAAGCTACGTGGGTTCCTTTCTCTCTCTTTCTGGCTATAAATGCATTGGGAAGGGGAGGTCTAAGTTGAATGTTTGGGTTGCAGCTATTTCTATATCAAGAATCTACTTCTTGTGCAGATGGCTCTGGACCAGCATCACATCTTCTGGAGGTGATGAACAATTTCTCAACAGGTTTCCTAGAGAACCCATTGAGAATAACATTCATCCACAAAACTTATGATCAAATAATTTTAAGATCTGAGTAGGAAGGAAATAGTAGGTTAATTCTTATGCAGTTTAGGGAACCATGTATTAAATAGTAAATCCTCTAAAATGGAATTAATATAGACCACATTTCCCAGTATCTAGCTTCCACTTTTGCAAAGTTGCTCATTCAGGAAGTAGCATTCTGTGGAATTTGAGAAGTAACATCTTTTACTGCAGAGAGAGAGGAAGGTCAAAAGAGAGAAAAGAGGAAAAGAATTCTGGAGGAATGTTGGGCATGCATGTGCCAATTTTTGTTACTAGAATGAGAAAACACTTCCTCTTTTGTGCATTTTTGGAGTGGAGAGAGCAGGACAATTGGTGTTAAGTGACTTGCCTAATTTCACAAGGCTAGTAAGTGTGTCAAGAGTGTGAGGCCAGATATGAACTCAGGTCCTCCTGACTCCAGGACCAGTGTTGTATTGACTGCACCACCTAGTTGCCCCTCAAAGTAACCTCTTTTATTCCTTTTTTTTTTAACAGTTCCTCTTCAAAACAGTAAGCCTGGGAGTAAAGAAATAATTTTAGAAATATTAAAGAATCTTATTTGATCAAACATATCAGCCTTAAGGAAATCAGTAAGAGAAAGTTGAAGCAAAGAGCTTCCTCAAACTCTTTGTGACATCTTGGCAAATCCCTTCCCTCTCCGGTCTATATATTTCTAGTGTTGTCAAATGGAAATATGGGCCTAAAGGATACAATTCATGCAGGACTGTGATAATAATGATGTAATTGCCAGCACACCAAGAAAAAACATATTTTGAATATTTTCTCTAACATTTTTTAAATTCATAAAATCAACAAACCATAAAATGACCCCTGATAGGGAGCCTTTATTGATTTCCGTGGTATAAATGCTCATAGTGAAAAGTTAATGACTGGTTCTCAAGAACCTGTTGTAGTTGACCATAGCACAGTCCTACATGTGTCTTCTGGCTACTCAAATGCTAAGCCAACAGAGTATAAGTTCTGATATTTTCTCTCTTGTTGGTCTGATTCTGGTAGGAGACCAAGCTTCTGAGGTCTATTCTGGCTATGTACACTGAGAATCATCCCCAGTACATTCTTTGATGATGAATTCTTTAACACTAGCATCACATAAATATATTAATACATGAAATATCTTTCAATTCTCTAGTTTTCTTCCCTTTCATCACTGATTGTGTAGTAACCTCCCATTTTGTGAACATCCCTCATCTCTCCCCATCATAGGAGAACTACCTAGGAAACTTGCCCAAAATTCAACGAAGGAGAAAAACTACCAAGTAAGCCTTCCCATACTTGCTACCTGGAGCCCATACCCAGCCCCCTTCTGTTCAGTTTTCTAAATAGATTTGGGAAATTTTCAGTTGGGCAACTGTCTAGCAAACTGATTGCTAGACAACAATTGTTGAGCAATGCGATCCTTTGGCTTCTGTTTTTTCCCTTCTTGCTCCCCTTGGGGATATTTATGTTGTGGCTTTTGTCTATATAAATCCTGAGATGCATATGCTCAAGGCTGCCTGATTTGGGTACATGAGCCCTGGCAGTACCCAGGTTAATTATGCTCCACAGATAAATTACATTTAAATGATTAATGGTCTCAACTTGGTGTTATTTCATTACAACGATAGTAGCAGAGGAAGAGAACAATAGTTTGACCATGCTAATAATTATAGTTTGCCCTTCATCTGTCAACTAGTACTAGTATTGACATGATAAAAGTTTATTCTTTGTGAAATGAGTAAAAGGAACCATATCACTGAAGGAAACAAATCATATACATCTTTATATTCTTGCTACAAATGAAACCAGAACAAAAGTAAGTTACCATTATATAGCAAGATGACACCCTCATGGCCTTTGCTGAGATAAATGATATAATTAGGGGAATTCACTTTATCATGAGTACAAAAACAAGAACCCTTATTTAATTGGATATCTGATCACTTCTTATTGTAACATTCAAGACATGTATTTGTGCTACAGGAAAGTAGAAGATGAAGGGAAAAGAAAATGCAGGGGAGAGGGCCAGGTAGAAGAAAGGGTTAGTTAAGGAGATAATGGTCAGGGTGGAGCCAAGGTGTTAGAACAGAAGCAATAACTTTTCTAAGCTCCTCTGAATTCTGTCACTAAACTTTAAAAAGTGAATCTGAATGGATTTTGGAGTGTCAGAATCCACTGGGAGACAGAGGGTGGCAGAATCCAGCCCAGGAAAGTGCCCACATGGGTCAGGGCAGGGGGAATATGGAGCACACAGGTCCTGTAGCAGCTTGGACTAGAGACTGGACTACAGCAAACAGAGAAGGAGCTCCAGCAAGCACACTCACCCACCCCAAAGGTGATTCACAGCTGTCTCACCAGAATCTTACCACTGGTCGGGAAGATCCATCAGAGCTGGGTAAGAGAAAGCTCAGGGCCTGCAACAGAGATAGCAGCTGCTCCTGAAGCTATCAGCCCATAGCCTGGAAGTTTAAAAGCCACCTACCTGATTTTCCAGGGGCCAGGATGGCAAAGTAAACTCTGGCTGCTCCAATTCACCCTCCCTAAGCAAGGAAGCCCAGAGATAAATGTCCTACCCAGAGTAAAATCCAGAAATAGCAGAAATAGCCTCAGGCTTAGGAGTCACAGAGAAAGGGTATAACTGAGGCAGTAAGGAGTTTGAAGAGAAGAGGGGAGTGGTCCCAACAAGCCCCACCTCACCTGACCAGCAAAAGCCAGACTGAGCTGTAGCCCAGGGGCATAGAGGCAGAAATATGAAGAAGTCAGACCACAACTCCCCTCCATATTACTCTGTAAGCCTCAGGGTAACTCAGGGGAAACACTAAGAATCCTGGCCTTGGTCTCAATCTAGACACCCAGAGGCTACAGCACACAAAGCCAACAACCAAGCACCTAGCTCCCAGCCTGAGAAGTTTGGGTCAGAGCCCTCTGTACTGCAGGAGCAGAAATACACTTTAAAGGACAGGAAATAGGCAAATACAAAGGGCCAGAAGCAACTTTCAAAGGCAAGACCAAAGTCAATAGAATCCTATTATTCTGAAAGAGAAGAATCACTTTCAGGGAACATCATGGACTCTGTGTCCACACCTGAGACCACAGATGGGAATATGAACTTGTCTCAAGCCCAAAAAGCATTCTTGGAGGAGCTCAAGAAAGATTTTAAAAGACAAGTTAGGGAGGTAGAAGATAAATTTAAATCTACAGTGACCAAATTAGGAAAAAAAACCTCTCACTCAAGGAAACAAATTCTTAAAAAGCAACATTAGTGAACTAATTGGAGAAAATACCTCCCTAAAAAAGGACCTTCAAAAACTAACTGAAGAGAATAATTCACTAAAAATTAGAATCAGTCAAATTGAAGCTCTATGATGCACCAAGAGTCAATCAAACAAAATATGAAGATAGAAAAATTGGAAGAAAGTGTAAAATATCTCACTGAAAAACCAACTGACCTGGAGAACAGATCCAGGAGAGATAACTTAAGAATTTTTGGTCTATCAGAAAGCCATGAGGAAAAAAGTAGCCTGGACAACATCCTCCAAGAAGTTGTCAAAGAAAACTGTCCTGAAGTCCTAGAATCAGAAGGTAAAATAGTTATCGAAAGAATTCACTGGTCTCCTCCTGAAAGAGGTCCCAAATTGAAAACTTCAAGAAATATAGCAGCCAAATTCCAAAATTACAACATTAAGGAGAAAATATTGCAAGCAGCCAAAAAGAAACAATTCAAATATCATGGAACTACAGTCAGGATTACACAGGACCTATCAGTTTCTACATTAAAAGATCAGAGGGATTGGAATTTTATATTTCATAAGGTAAAAGAGCTAGGACTGCAATCAAGGATTAACTACTCGGCAAAACTGAGCATAATCTTTCAGTCAAGGAGATGGTCATTTAATGAAATAAGGGACTTCCAGACTTTCCTGATGAAAAAGCCAGAGTTCAATGGAAAATTTGATCTCCAAATATAAACCTCAAGAAAGACATAAAAAGGTAAACAAGGAAACCACACACACATACACACATGCACACATGTACACTCATGCACACATGCACATAACCTGGGATGCAATAAAGGCAAAATGTTTACATCCCTATATGAGAAGCTGATAACTGTCAATATCTAAATCTATATGATTTTCATGACCTTTAAAAGGGTTATACATAGATAGAGGGTATGGCTATAAATGAACTAATCTAATGATAAAAAAAGAAAAGCTTTATTAAGGGGGTCAAAGGGACCATAATGGGACAAAAGGAAAGGACGAGATAGAAAAAGGGAAATGATGCTGTTGCGGGCGTTTACCCTCACAACAGATCTAGACGACTAGCCCTACGGCCCTCTTACTTACCCATCCCGGGTCTTCGGTCGTCACCGGCCCCTCACGGGGAAAAACACCAGACAGAAGGCGGAGGAGTGAAGCGGAGTTGTTTATTCTTCAACAGTTACATGGCGGAGAGAGAGAGAGAGCCCTCTCACACGAGAAAATATATAGCGAGTCTGAGCCAATCACATCGCAGTCTTACATTTAAGGCCTTATATGGTGATCACCCCATGGCCTTATATGGAGATCACCCCATCAAGCTTATACATATTCATTTAAAGCAACCATGGCACCGCCCAAAGCCCCTCCCCCTCCCCCATCAACTCCCCCTTTTTCTTTAAAGCAAATGATAATCCCATATGCCAAAAGAATTGGCAGTGCAGACTGCTAAGCTTCTCGCTACAGGCGACACAGGTGACCATGCTTCTTGCCCGAAAGACCACGGAAAAATCCCATTACCACTCAGGGGTCCTGTCCCAAGGACTCTGACGTGCGGTGCGGGGGCCTCTGGCTTAGGTCACCTCCTATTCACTCGAACCTTACCCGTCCTAGGACACCGACACCCTGGGTCCTGTCTTAGGCGGCCGAGGAGGGAGGAGTTGCCCGTCATGGAGTCACCCCCGTCTTACCCCAGGTGTCACACGTCCTCCATGGCCTGGAACCATACCTGAGGATCTCCCCCCTCTTGGAGGGTAAAAAGGGCCTGTTGGGTCAGAAGCATGTAGCCATCCTGATGGCGCCGTAGCTTACAAACACAATACAAAAGCAAAATAATTACAAGAACAAACACCACGGTGGAGGAGGTTAAGCCTCCCCACTGTGAGAACCAAGTTGTAACATCATGCAGCCACCTAGACAGTCCGGAGAGAACAGCAGGATCGACAGAGGTGGAATTCACTGATGCAATAGCCAGTCTTAATTGTCTTATCTGTTGTTCATATTCGGCAGACCAATTGCCTAGGAGGAGAACGGAAAGTTGACGGGACAGGTTAGCTGCTCTAGTAAAGTTCTCATACAAAATGGGAGTAACACATAAACCAGGCATACGCAGAGTACATCCAACTTGGGCTACCTCCCAGAGGACATCAACCTCCTCCTGAATCAGGTCCACCCTCTGATTCAGAAGCATCATTCCGGTATACAGATGCCCATTCATTCCCTCTTAGGCCATGGTAACGGAGGCACTCAGATTGGCAACCGCTGTCGCAGCCGGCACAGCATAGGCCA
The DNA here is from genome assembly GCF_028583685.1 of Petaurus breviceps papuanus. NCBI lineage: Eukaryota > Metazoa > Chordata > Mammalia > Diprotodontia > Petauridae > Petaurus > Petaurus breviceps. The sequence goes on along the minus strand of NW_027187139.1, from coordinate 716,381 downwards.
AACTGGCGGCTGCTGCAGTAGCCGCAGCGGCAGCAACAGAAATGGCGGCAATAATGGCAGCAGAAATGCCGAAGTCTCTTTTGGGCCTTAACTGCAAAGCAGAATTGGTAATGTTAAGTGGCCAGGGAACCCACCGTGGGAGGCGGAGGACAACTGCCAATGGGAACGCTTGAGCATTCCAGCAGGAAGAATAAAAGTAGTCATTCTTACATTGGAGAAGAGACTCATTGTGTCCTGTCCGATTGGAAACCAAAAACAGAAAGGGTTGCCAAACACAGACAGGTGTGGGTGGCATCTGTACGTGTTTGACTGGCCTTGACATATTAAAATCGAAGGGGTCCAGTTCTGTCCATGTACCATTTCCCCACCCCATGACCCCGCCCAACAGCATGGCAATGGGGTGCAAATCCAAACAAGCGCCCCCCTCCCCACAGAGCAACCACAAATCAAAAGGGTTTGCAGTGACCCCAGGATCTTCATAATGAAGATGACGCGAGTTTATATCAGAGGTAACAGTGGACATAAGAGGTTTAGCATCTTGGCAAGTCCAGTTGGTTGCCACACCCGCAGTAACATTACCAGAAGGGATGGGAGGGGAAAAGGTAAAAAACGGGTGCACAGGGACAGCTGCGGGTGACTGGCACTCCGTCCAGGGCCAAAAATCCTTGTGGCGGGAGGGCCGACAGCGAGGCTGGGTGCTGGGCTGGGGTCGCCACTCCCCTCCGCCCTCTCCACAAAGGAGACCACTGTTATCCTTCGCTCTAATCATTGTGCGGGCCGGCCAAAGTCCTCTCAATAGGGAGCCGTTCACCCTCTTGCTTGTAAAGTTGAGGCGGTCAGACCACACAGCCTCTTGAGGAAACAGCCCGACACATGGTGACAGTTCCGGATCGACTGTGGGTGTGATTTGAAAACATAACGTCCCATTAAGTGATATTGTCCTGTTACTTTCCACCGGCCTAGTGTTGTTGTTGAGGTGCAGAACAGGGAGCTTAAGGGTGTTGTTAACTGTAAATAAACGAGGAAAAACTTGTGCCAAAGAAGTCACAGGCATGGGTCTCGGGAAGGTGGAAAGCAGTCCCCAGCGTAATTCCGTCACGGCATTCTCAGCAAGGAGACCCAAGATGAGGAGGGTGAGTCGACAATCTGAAAGACAAGAAGAACAAGAATTCTCCTCACCCCCCAACCTGTCGGGGGTGGTGCCTTAATCAAGATCCCTAACTTTGTGAAGGGGCACCCATTGCTGTACCGCTGTTGGGTCATTATTTGGAAAAAAGGAAAGGTGGCCGGGCCTTCTTCCAACCACTTTTACAGGGCCGTGCCATTGGCCCCCCTTATCCTGCCACATTACCCTGGAACCGGGCAGTGCCCGGTTAGGTGCGGGGAGGGTCAATGGAGAAGAGGTGGTGTTCTCACCGGAGGTACTTGGGTGGGGACCTCAAAGTCAGGAGAGCCTTCTAGGCCGGTCACTACAGCTGGGTGAAAAGGCAAATGGGCAGGGACTGTTATCGCCTCTCCAGGGGGAAGTGTAAAGATGGAGGGTTGTTTTCCAGGAGAGGCCCTGACTCTTACAAACTGAGGATAATTGCCGCTTAACGAGGATGGGGGAGGGGCCCTGCGGCTGGGCCCCTCCACCCGCCGTTTCCCTGCGGTTGAGATCCGGGGGAGACCCCGGCCTCCAAAGGGGCTTGTTCGCTGCCCTGTTTATTCTTGGCGCGACAAAACCGCGCTATGTGGCCAAGGCGTCCACAGTTAAAACATTTAGGAGGTGTTCCCCTGGAGGTGGCTTTGCACTGGGCCTTATAATGGCCGTATTGACCACATTGAAAACAAGCCTGCTTGCCGGGACCTTTCTGGGCTGACGAGCTGAGTTGTTGTATAGCCGCCAAGAGGCTCTGTTCCCTCTCTGTATTCGAGACTGTCAATTTTTCCAGCGCCTGTACAAGCTGGTGGTCCCTATCCTGGGCAGTGCAAACCAACTGTGCAATCGGATTTTCCGGGGGCAGGTCCATTAACTTATCTATGACGTCCTCCAAGGGGGCCTCCGATGGCAGGGATGCCACCGCAGCTGCCTCCCTGGAGCGCAAGCCTTCCTTAACCAACTGCTTAATGAGTATATCCATTCCAGGGCCGCTGCCTATGGTCCTATGGACCGTCTCCTGAACTTGGTTAACAAAGGAAAGGGGGGTCTGATCAGGTCTTTGTTTCAGGCCGACTAATTTAGGGCCCCCTGTCATACCCTTGGCAGAAACCTTCTCCCAGGCCGCTATGTGTGCGGCCTTGACATCATCTAATTCTAACTGCCCATAGGCTGCCTGCACGGCCGGGTTGGAAAAATGGCCAGTGCCACAAATTAAGTGCTCAGTGTCTTGAGGGGCCCTGCCGGGTCTAAGTCGGGCCAAATGCCGGGCCTCCCTCTTCACTTGTGCCTGGAAGGCAAGATGCATAGCAGGGTCTAGACAGGACATAGCTAGCTCGTCAAAATCCCCCGGGGTCCAGGGGTGAGCGGTCACTAGGTTCATAAGTAGCCTCCTAACATAAGGTGAAGAAGGGCCATACTTAGTCACCGCCTCTTTGAACTCTTTCAGTGTCTTATATGGGATGGGAGAATGAGTACGCTGACCCGTAAGGGGATCAGTCAAAATGGGATAGACATCCCAAGAGGCGAAGTCCACCTCCGCGCCCGCCTCCGCCGCCACACGGAGGCTCCGCCTTATTAACCCCTCTCCCTCACAAATATTCGCCTCTCGCCCTTTTTCATAATGAGGAGGCGGGGGCGGAGGGCAGGGAGGGGAGACATATGCGGAACTAGCAGCGAAAGACGGGGCAGGACAGTAATTGCCTGGCAAACAGGAGGTGCTTGGTGGCAAGGCGGAGGTAAAGGGCGCGGAAGTGGGGAGCGCACCCCCTGCATCCGTTTCCCCTTTGTTCTCCCGTCTCTCCCTCCTCTCCCTACGTGAGGGAGTGTCCTTCCGGGTCCTTCTTCTCTCCCTCGATCCCTGGGCGCCATCTTGGCGCCCACCCCTTTTACCTTCATCTTCCCCTTCTGAACTGCTAGCTGAACTATCCGCCGCCTGATTCATTACCACAGCTCTTAAGTCCTCCCACGGATATTGACTGAAGCCCCCTGGGTCCTTCAATTCCTTATTCTTCCCTTTTTCTAACTCTGAATCTGACCCGGCTAATGAGGAGCCCACCTGTGTGGCCAAGGACCGGGAAGCGGCAATCGGAGAAGGATTCAATGCCGCGTCCACTATCTTAAAAACCGAAAAATCAGTGGGTGTTAGCGAACCAGGGCAGCCATTCTCAAAAGCTGCCATCTGCTGTCCCACAACTCTCCATCTATCGGCCTGTATGCCGACATGCCTGACCCAAGGGCATATGTCCCAGATCTTATCTATAAACTCCCTACAGGTCTTAATGGGGATTTTTGCCCCCCTTTGGGCGCAGAGCTTATAAAGTTGCGCCGCTATCACCCCCTTCTCCTCCGGCCTAAACACAGGGATACTATGCCCTGTTCCCATCCTATCCTCTTCCCGAGGCTACAGTGGCCTCGAGGCTGTCTGGCGACTGGAGCAGACCAGCTGCGTCCAGCAGGCCGTCCGCCAGCTAGTCGTCCCTAAGGGTCTGCCCCACGTTGGGCGCCAAAATCTGTTGCGGGCGTTTACCCTCACAACAGATCTAGACGACTAGCCCTACGGCCCTCTTACTTACCCATCCCGGGTCTTCGGTCGTCACCGGCCCCTCACGGGGAAAAACACCAGACAGAAGGCGGAGGAGTGAAGCGGGGTGGTTTATTCTTCAACAGTTACATGGCGGAGAGAGAGAGAGAGCCCTCTCACACGAGAAAATATATAGCGAGTCCGAGCCAATCACATCGCAGTCTTACATTTAAGGCCTTATATGGTGATCACCCCATGGCCTTATATGGAGATCACCCCATCAAGCTTATACATATTCATTTAAAGCAACCATGGCACCACCCAAAGCCCCTCCCCCTCCCCCATCATGATGCAAATACAAAGAAGCATAAAAACACACTATAGTAGAAGGGAAGGAAAGAGGGAAAGGAGCATCATTTGAACATTATTCTCACTGGTTCTGGTTCAAAGAGGGATCAACATAATAAGTTAAAGATTCTAATGTGAAAAGACACAAAAACTCATTAAATATAGGGAAAGGAGGGAGAAAGAGGAGCAGTGTATGAAATTTACTCTCATTGGTTTGGGGTCAAAGGGGGAATAACATACTCTGATAAGTATAAAATTCTATTGTGTCCTATAGGCAGTAGGAGTGTAAGTGGGGGGGGGGCCTAAGGGGGGATTAGAAGGGAGGAAAATAGTAGTGAGGGGAGAGGGTAAGTAAAGAAGGGGGGTCACAGGGAGGGTACACTGAGGGAGGTGGTGGTCAAAAGAAAAACCCTTAAGGAGGGAATGGAGGAGGAAGAAACAAAAACATAAGCAGGGGAGGGAATAGGATGGAGGGAAAGAGACAGATAGTAGTCATTATTGTGAATGTGAATGGGATGAACTCTCCCATAAAAAAAGAGACAGATTGCAGAATGGATTAAAATCATACTCCTACAATATGCTGTCTACAAAAAACACATCTGAAACAATGGGATAACCACAGGGTAAAGGCAAAAGGCTGGAGTAGAATATATTATGCTTCACCTAAATTTTAAAAAGCAGGGGTACCAATCCTTATCTCAGATAAAGCAAAAGCAAAAATAGATCTAATTAAAAGAGATAAGGAAGAAAACTATATCCTGCTAAAAGGCACCATCAAGAATGAAGCAATATTATTACTTAAGTTATATGCACCAAGTGGTATAGTGTCCAAATTCCTAGAGGAGAAGTTAAGGGAATTAGGGGAAGAAATAGATAGCAAAACCATACTAGTGGGGTTCCTTAATCTCCCCCTCTGAACTTGTGATATATCTATATCTATATCTTGCAATAAATCTAATCTCAAAATAAACAAGAAAAATTAAGGAGACAAATAAAATTTTAGAGAAGATAGATATGATAGATCTCTGGACAAAATTGAATGGGGATAAAAAGGAATATACTTTCTTCTCATCAGTTCATGATACATACTCAAAAACTGACCATATTCTGGGGCATAAAAACCTCACAATTCTGTACAGAAAGACAGAAATATTAAATGAATCTTTCTGAGATCATGATGCAATAAAAATCATATGAAATAAAAGGCCATGGAAAGATAGACTAAAAACTAAAAATTAAACTTATGTTTAATTTAACATATAAACACAGAAAAATTTGTGGGATGCAGCAAAGGCAGTTCTTAGGGGAAGTTTTATATCCCTCAGTGCATATATGAATAAATTAGAGAAAAGGGAGGCCAATGAATTGGACATGCAAATGAAAAATCTAGAAAAAGAACAAAATGAAAATCCCCAATTAAGCACTAAATTAGAAATACTGAAAACCAAATGAGAAATTAGGAAAGTTGAAATTAAGAAAACTATTAAATTAAAAAATAAACTAACCTTAGTCAATATGATAAAAAAGAAAGAAGAAAACAAAGTATGAGTATCAAAAATGAAAAAGGGGGAATCTATCTCCAGTGAAGAGGAAATCAAAACAATAATTAGGAATTATTTTTCCCAATCGTATGCACATAAATTTAACAATCTTAATGAAATAGATGAATATTTACAAAAAATATAAGTTGCCCAGATTAACTGAAGAGGAAGTAAATTACTTAAATAACCCCATCTCAGAAAAAATAATTGAACAAGCCATCAGTGAACTCCCTAGGAAAAAATTTCCAGGGCCAGATGGATTTACTAGTGAATTCTATCAAATATTTAAAGAACAATTGATTCCAATACTCTACAAATTATTGGGGAAAATTAGTGAAGTCCTACCAAATTATTTTTGTGATGCAAATATGGTATTGATACCTAAATCAGTAAGAGATAAAACAAAGAAAGAAAATCATAGGCCAATTTCCCTCATGAATATAGATGCAAAATTTTTAAATAAAATATTAGCAAAAAGACTACAGCCATTTATCACCAGAATAATACCTTTGATCAGGCAGGATTTATTCCAGGAATGCAAGGGTGTTTTAATATTAGGAAAACCATCAGTATAATTGATCATATAAACAATAAATCTAGCAGAAACCACATGACTATCTCAATAGGTGCAGAAAAGACTTTTGACAAAATACAACATCCATTCCTATTAAAAACACTAGAAAGTATAGGAATAAATGGAGCCATCCTTAAAATAATAGGTAGCATCTATTTAAAGCCATCAGCAACTATTATATGTAATGGGGATAAACTAGAAGCATTTCTGATAAGATCAGGGGTGAAACAAGATTGTCCACTATCACCCCTCTTATTCAATCTGGTACTAGAAATGTTATCAGTAGCAATTAGAGAAGAAAAAGAAATCAAAGGAATCAAATTAGGCAAAGAAGAGACCAAGCTATCACTCTTTGCAGATGATATGATGATATACTTATAGAATCCTAGAGAATCAAGTAAAAAACTACTTGAGACAAAAGGAGATAAACGTCAGAACAAAATCAACTTTTGAGCTGGGTCAGGGTAAAAAAAGAAGGATAAATGGAAGGGAACATAGAAAGGGTGTTATGCAAAGGTAGTATTCCAAAATGTGAATGTGAGTAGAATAAGCTCATCTACAAAAAGGAAGCAGTCAGCAGAATAGACTAAAAAACAAAGTCTACCAATATGTTTTTAAAAGGAAAGACACTTGAAGCAGAGAGAAAGACAGCAAAAATACAGAGTTGGAGGAGACTCTAATAGGCTTCATCTGGGCTAATAAAAGCAGGTATAGCCAACATGATCTCAGACAAAGCAAAAGCAAAATGGACCAATGTAAAAGAGGCAAGCATAGGAATTACATTTTGCACAAAGGACCAATGAAAAATAAAGTCATACTAATATTAGATATTTAAGTTCAAAATGTCATAACATCCAAATTCTTAAGAGAAAGGTGAAATATTTTACAGTAGATAATGGGAAATAAGTCTATGCTAGTGGAGTATCTCAACTTAATCCTCTCAAAACTACTTAAATCTAAACTATAAAATAAACAAGAAAGAAGTTAAGGACATGAAACAAAGAATTAGAAAGAATGATATTATGGACTGCTGTAGAAAATTGAGTGGGAAGAAAAAGTAATATAACTTTAGCTGTGAATAGCTTTTGTAAAAAAAAAAGAAAATCTATTTGTTAATTCAATATAAAAAAAGAAAATCAAATTCACAATATCAAAAATGAAGAAGATAATTCACAACCAATGAAGATATAATTAAAGCAATTATTATAAACTACTATTCCTAATGATATGCCAATAATTCTGACAATCTAAACAAAATGGATAATTATTTATCAAAATAATGAATTGCAAATATTAAGAAAAGAAATAGAATCACTTCCAATACATGTAAAAAACGATTCTAAACAAACTTTAGAGCTACAGAACCCACAAAGTGACAGAAAGAAACAAATCTCCACTGAAGGAAACCCACCAGGTGGACACAGAGTCCATCACACTGAGCTGGGAGCAGAAGTCAGTCTGGAATGAGCCCAGCAGATCCAGCCCTTATGTGGCCCTAATCAGTGGCCTCCAGGTGCAGACTACAGGATGGTGAATCATCAGTAGGTATAGTGGTCTCCAGAATTCTGGACCCATAAACACCAAAGACAAAGTCAGTGCAGAACTCTGTTTGAACAAGGGGAAACTGAAGCGTGTGGTCTTGCCCCTGCTCCTGGGGCAAGAAGCAGCCAGAGGCAAGGGGCCTATGCAGCAGCTGCCACATGGCTGTTTCCAGAGCTGCTAGCCTGTAGATTATAGGGGGACAAAGCAACCATTCAGAGGGTAATCACTTGTGCTTTAACCTGCTTGGATCTGTATTGCGGTGTTGGGTGGTGGTCCTGAGGTATGTGACCAGTGAGCCAGAGCTTGTGGGGGCTGTAGAGAGTGTGCCCTCCTAATAATTCTGGGAGCTGCAAAAACCCTATTGACTTGGGACATATCTCCCACCATTCTGGAAACAGAGTTATACCATGGCAAAGAGCTCAAAAGTCAAGTAATTGGCTGGCAATATGAGCAAGAAATGGAAAAACAAACAAACCAGAGAATCCTTTTGTGGAGACAAAACAGATCAAGGAATGGAGTGAGAGGTAAAGAGCAAAGTGAGATCTCCCTCATCAAAAGCCTTCAAGAAAATGATGAATTAGTTATAGGCCATGGAGGAGCTCAAGGAGGATTTTGAAAATCAAGCATGAGAAGTGGAGGAAAAATTGGGAAGAGAAATGAGAATGATGGAAGAAAATCATGAAAAGCAAGTAAACAGCCTGCTAAAGGATACCCAAAAATACAGTCAAGAAAATGACACCTTAAAAATAGATTAACTCAAATGGCAAAAGAGGACCAAAAAGTCAATGAGGAGAAGAATGCCTTAAAAAGCCGAATTTGCCAGATGGAAAAGGAATTTCAAAAACTCATTGAAGAGAATAACCTCCTGAATTTAGATTGGAGCAATTATGAGCTAATGACTTTATGAGAAATCAAAATACTATAAAAGAGATACAAACAAATGAAAAAATAGAAGGTTATAATTATAATAGCATACTAGACCATAAAAATAACAAAACCAACAAAAATTATATCATTACCTCAATGTATGTAGAAAAAGCTTTTAAAAAATAGATCTTTCATTCCAATATTTAAAATATAGCAATAGGAAGCATAGGAGTAATGGGTACTTTCTTTAAAATTATAAGTACTATCTATCTAAAACTGAGAACAGGCATGATCTTTGACAAATATAAGCTAGAATATATCCAATAATATTTGGAGTGAGACAATGATGCCCATTATGAGCATTATTGTGCAATATTGTTCTAAAATTGTTTCTCTGACAATGAGACAAGAAATAAATAATAAAGAAATTAAAGTAGTTAATAAGGAAATAAGTATGTTACTCTTTGCAGGAAAAATGATAGAAGTATAGGTAATTTAAGGTGGCAAGATAACCCATGCATTCTTTTCATAATGTATTTTCTTATCTCTTTGATGTGTCCAGATCTGGTCAGCATGTATATTAGAACTCCTCTTTCCTACTTAGTTGAAACAGATCAAGTCTCACCTCTAGCTACCCAGATGTTGGTTTATTCATTTAAGAAATTTCTGTGGCTTGGTGGTGCAGTGAATAGAGCACTGGCTCTGAAGTCAGGAGGACCTGAGTTCAAATCCAGCCTCAGAAACCTAACATTTAATAGCCATGTAACCTTGGGCAGGTCACTTAAACCCAGTTGCCATGCCCTGGCCCCTCCAAAAAGCAAAATAAATAAATAAACAAACAAATGAGTAAACAAACAAACAAACAAACAAATAAATAAATGAAAGAAATTTCCTTGGCTGACAAGATCTAGGTAAAGAGACAAAGAAACACAGTCGCTCTCATAATTTCCTCCTCAAATCTTCCTGGGCACCTTGGGATTTTTCTGAAGGAAGGGATGATCTTCCTATGGCCATAAGTCCACTAGAATGCTCTCTTTCCTCAATCAGTATCTTATTGATTCTATTTCATTTCTTCTTCCACCTCAGTAATGGGTGTTTAAAAAAATTCATTTTTTTTCTCTTTCAGACAAAAGTTTACAACTAAGGGAGACATTAGAATTTATTTGCTAAAAGAAATTAAGGAATCCATAGTTACTTGAAATTTTAGAAAATTTCAGTTATCATATATGACTTGCTTTTTCTATCATTCTTTTATGGAATTTCAATGTAACTTTACATATAAAATGCTCAATCGAGTTTCTAGAACTAATTTTTATAACACGTAGAAGACCTTTGTACATCTTGTCATTAGAACACACTCAAGGCCTATATGTTACATTATAATAATTTATCTGACATATACATCCCATCATCTTGCTACTCTCTTTGAATTTTTCACTCTTGCTAATTTCCAACTTTGGAATAGGAGATGCTTTCAGGATTTCTTCTGATATATGAGCACATAGCTACTAGTACTCATGGAAAGTAGATGTTTTTCATCCCTAGATTTAACACTTAAAAAATGAATTTGTTTTAAGATACTCAATAACAAACAACAAAAATCTAATGTGGGACATGTACATATAATAATTCCAAATTGCACACAGAGACCAGTTTACATGAAATGATTTGTCTATAAAAAACAGAATATTACTCTCAGAAACACTTTAAACAAAGGAAACAACTCTAAGGTAACTCTTGAATAGTTTGCCTGCATTTCAGGACATGATCTACAAACAGGTTCTAGTCCCAGAGTAAATAACAAACATAATCAAAATCAGATTTCACTTTAAGGTAACAGAAGATACTTTATAACTTACTATTCTCCATTAATATAACTGGATGCACTGAAATCCTGTTCCTTACAGCATTCATTAAAAAAAAGACGTTCCTAACTTTAACCTAACAAATTAACAGATGTGTTTCTTTGTTTCACAAACCTCTTACCTTTGTCTAATTATTCCCATATTGTTATGAAAGAATGAGATACTTTAGGAACTAAATTTTATGAATATGACCAATTCAAGCACTAAATTCACTCTTCCTTAGACCATGAAATTACTACTTCAGAACAAGATCTTTTTGAGATTTACTTAGATTCTTTTAAGTCTCAAATAAAATGTTTAATTAATGAAATTTTTTTCCAGCTACTCTTCATGTGGTGCCTAAACTCAGTTAATTATTTTATTTTTATCCTCTATATTGTCTTCTGTACATAACTGTTTGCTTATGGTCTTTGACAGCTAGATTGTAAGGTCCTTGCTGTCAGGGACTGTCTTTTCCCCATGCTTTTAACCCAAGTGTTTATCACAGTACCTATCACATGCAAAGTATTTAATAAATGCTTGATGACTGATTGTACAGACTGAATAACAGTTCCCAATATTAGGCTTTTTTGTTTTCTATATTTTTTACTTTAAATTTAAATACAAAATGAGAAAAGAAAAATATTAACTTAAATACCAAAACTAAAATAATATAAAATAAAAAAAAATAAATTTTTCTTTCTATAAAGCTTATATAATGAAAACTAAGCATTATGTTGAGAGCTGTCTATCTTTTCTTTGCTTCCCAGTAAGTTTTCTTTTGGTCTCTTATTTGCACTTTTTATTTTGTTCTTTGCTTTGCCCCCTCCCCCCCAGAAGACTACAATTAAATGTGGAAATATATATACATAAAGGTGCAGATATAGGTACATAAGCACACACACAACATATTCACATATACACATGTGCATATATGTGCATATATTTACATGTGTACATACACATATAGACAGATATATACATATACTGCATACTCATACAGATATGTACGTGGACATACACACACAAGCATGAATATATACATACATTAATATGCATACATATGTACAAGTATGAATGTATGTTTTTGTATATACATACATATACATGCATGTACTCACACACACATATACACACACAGAATGGCATTAGCATGTAACAAAAATGTTAGACACAACTTTAACAATAAGAGACAAAGTTCCCATTCTTCAAGTCTTGTCTCCTCCTATATCTGTATTGAGCCTTGATCAAAGAGGTCAAGATAAGGATTGGAAAGAGGAAGTTTAGGTAGTCTTTTATAAGGGTGTTGTGAACATTCTGCCTGATGAAAAGTTAGGCTAAGATAGGGAGTGGTAGGAAGGGGAGAATACTCAAGGTTTCTTTAGGACTCTCAGTCTCTAGGGGTCTTTGTGGAAATTATTTATTCTAGTTATTTTTATTTTTTTGTTCTTCAAAATGGTGGTTAGAACTTCTGCCTCTTTGTAGATCACTTTCCAATACGTCACTCTATTAGAGGTCAATGCTACATACAGTCTTTTGAAGGTACTAGGAGGTGGGGGGCAGAGCCAAGATGGCAGAGTAAGCTTGCTTGAGTTCTCCCCCAAACACCTCCAATTACATGTAAAAATGACTCTAAAAATTTCCTAGATATTTAGAACCCACAAGATGACATAGTGAAACACATCTCCAGCACAAGGCAGCCTGGAAGGTAGAAATGAAGGGTATGTCATCCCTGACTGGGAGCTGAGCACGGTCTGGCCCTGGGGCCAGCAAAGATGTGGCTGGAGGAGGCCTGAGGGGACTGAATCCCTGGTAGCTGTATCATTTTCCAGACTCTCAATCCACAAACACGAAAAACAGCATAGAAAGAGGTCAGTGGGGAAACTCTGTGGGAACTGGGTGCAAGAGGAGTGTGGTCTGGCCCCAGCCCTTGGGTGGTAGAGGCAGCAACAGTGATGGAAGCAGCAACAGCAGCAGCAACAGATGGTGGGGGTTGGAGTGTGTGATAAAAAACCCTTAAACCTGTAATAGTACAAAAACACCACTCCAAGCACCAATGGAAGCAGAGTCCTACCTTGACAAAAAAGTCAGAGTGTTGAGAATAAGGACTAGAAGATGAGACAACAGAGTAAAAAAAAACAGAATATAGAATCTTACTTTGGTGACAAAGAAGATCAAAACATACAACCAGAAGAAGACAACAGAGTCAAAACTCCTACATCAAAAGCCTCTAAAAATATGAATTGGTCACAAGTCATGGAAGAACTCAAAAAAGATTTGAAAATCAAGAGAAAAAGAGGAAAATTGGGAAGAGAAATGAGATAGATGCAAGAATATCAAGAAGATTATAAGCATGAGCATGGTGACTGTATTTGACCAAATCATTCTTCTCCTTAAAAAGTTCAGTTGAATCTAGGGTAGAATATAGAAAGTATGCAGTTATTTGTAGTCTTGAACAATTTGACTTCAGCTTACATTTCCAGGATTCCATTTTCCCAAGGCAATTTATAGCCCAGTCAACCTGGTTTATTTACACTTCCTCCTACTGGGCATTCCATTTCTCTTCAACCTGCCTTTGCACACATTATTTCTCATACTTGGGACACCCTCCTCCTTCTCTGTCTTTTAGAATGGTAAGTTTCCTTCAAAACACAGCTCAAGAGCTGCCTGCTACATGAGGTCTTCTCTGAGCACCTGGTCTTCTCAAAGTGTGTGGGCTAGTCCATTATCTGAAGTATAAGCCTTCTCCCTCAACAACGCACTCCATTTATTCCTTTACATTTGTTTTGTATTTATTTCCTATTTAAATTGCCACACCCTGGCATTTCATTGGTATGGGAAACTCCTGATGAGGAATCTCTCTCAGCTGCTATAAACAAGTAACTACTACATAGCTCATAGTCTAAAAGAGTGGTCAGGGACAATGGGAGGTTAAAAAATGAATTAGTGTGTAAGCAATGGAATTTGAACCCAAGATGCTCTGATTCCAAGGCATGAACTTTACCTGGGATATCTGGCTGTATCTGTCACAGGACTAAACTAAAAACAAGTTTCTATTTTTTTGTAGGTATAAATATTGTATATACAAGTAGATATAATGAAAGCTCCTTAAAGGCAGACAGAAGGTGCAGATTCAGGAGAGGGAATATTTCTTGTGAGAAGTAACAATAAAACTAGTTAGTGACCCTGAATATAGGTAGCAGAGTATATGGAGGATAGCAAAGTATAAGAAAACTAGATAGTTAGGAACAAACCAGGCTGTGAAGGGCAAATGGAAGATTTTCATTCTTAAGATAATAGGAAGTGACTGGAATCTATTGAGTATGGAAGTGGAATGGTCAAGCCTTTATTTTGAAAGATCACTTTGGCAGAAAGAGGAAATGTAACTATGAGGGGCATATGAAAGTGAATATGCAAAATATATGAATGTGGGTTCAAGGTAAGTTTAAAAGATCACAGAAGAAGAAGAGAGAGAGAGAGAGAAGGAAAGAAACAGAGAGATCTTTTAGGTGATACCTGTCCTTTCAATGATATACAAAATTTTTGGTGAGAAAACTCTCTCTATCAACACAGGTCAGATCTTGGTTTGCACTTGAGGAGTTTAGAGGGTTTCCTGGAGCTCTGTGAGATAAGTGGCTCAGTAGAGCTACCCAAAAGTTTGACTCAGAAAAAGCACTACAACAAAGAGGTTCCAGAACCTGAGGCGAGCTCTCTATCCCTTCCAGCAGCAGCAGCAGCAGCAGCTATATTTCAGATTAAACATCAAGACAAGAAGAAAGTAAATCTTACAAGATACAGAATTTTTTAAATAAAATGACTCCCTTTTCTGTGTTAGTTCCAAAAAGTTGTGAAAGCCTGATCTGAGGATCTTCCATCAACAAAATGCCCAGTCCTCTATTGCTGTGCACTATTAAACTCCACACTTAGTACAATGTGAATTTCTTCAGAAGTTGGTGTCTTGGTAAAAGAACATAAATCTATGGGTTTAAAAGTTGTGGACATCTTACAGACAAGAAAGTTCTGAAGATTGTCCTGTGCCAAGAACACAAAATAAGTAGAACCTCAGTTGTATGGTTGAATTTCCAAGTTTTCTCTTCTACAGACTGTTCAAACATGGAGATGTGAGGTGGCAAGTTAATGCATATATTCTGTTCATAACGTGTTTTATGCTCTCTTTGCTATGTCCAAATCTGATCACCATGTACCTTAGCCCATGATCTTGTCTGTTTATCTTGGACAGAATGAGCCCCATCTGCAGATCCCCAGATGTTTGATTATTTGTTTAAGGATTTACTAGAGCTGCCAAGATCGGGCAGAGACAAAGAAACAAGGTCCCTTTTAGAACAATCATTGCAAGTCTCCCTGGGGCTTCCCAGAGACTTGTCCAAAGGACAGGAACTAGCTCCCTTTGTTGATGTCTCCAATAGAATTCTGTTTCCCATTGATCACTGTCTGATCAACTCTATTACATTTCCTCTTTCACAACTGCAGTGGATGATTTCTATATAAATCCACTTTTTTTTTCCTATTTCGCACCCAAAAAGTTTACAGATAAGAAAGGCTTTAGAAATTGTTAACGAAAAGATTGTGATTTTGCAGATGTGGAAACTGAGGCATAGGAAGAGGAAAAAATGTCCATATCTACATTATTATTGGAAGGAAACTTATTTTATAAAAGTAAACCATGCTTTCTTTAGAAGATGTACTCTGTCATCATTTCTTATAGTCAAATTCCAAGGTCACACTTGGCTCAAAGGGTCAATTGTATGAGATTCTTTCCTCACTGGTGGAGACTGGTTACTCAATAGGTTTTTTTTTTGTTTGTTTTTTGAGGGGCGGTTGTTTTGCTGGGGGAAGGCAGGGCAATTGAGGTTAAGTGACTTGCCCAAGGTGACAGAGCTAGTAAGTGTTAAGTGTCTGAAGGCAGATTTGAACTCAGGTATGCCTGAGTCCAGGGCAGGTGCTTTATTCACTGTACTACCTTGCTTCCCAGATTCAATGATTTTCTACAGTGTGATGAATAAGAGGTCTTGGTAAGAGCAGGAAAGAAAAGTGACCTTACTCCTTGTATAAAGAGCTCAATAAGAAGACTCAGTATTCCAACATCTCTTCAGGTTAATGAAAAGAGAAAAAGCATCTGAGTAAGTAACACTTAAAACTTTGATGACATTTCTATTACCAGTATTGAAATTATGATGTGCCAGTGTTCCATTATTCCCAGATTTTCTTGTCACTTAGTGTTGGGGATGATGTCTCCAACATCAACTGGGGATGATGATCCCCAGTCTGAAAATTTCATTCCCTGATATTTTTTATGCAGAAAAAACATCACTCCTTGCTGGCAATTTGTACTTAGAAACTGTCACATACTCCTACCTTAGGAAGGAACTGAGATACAAGGACCCAAACTCTTTTGCTGATATGACCCCATCTGAAGACTTTTTTTTTATCTCATTACAAAAGTTATCTGTAAAAGCTGGACCTATTTTCCAGCCACTACTGACCTCTAGTAAACAATCCATCAATGAGTTGCTGTTGAAAGAAAAATTCTTCATTTGGGCTTTTCATGCTGATTAATGAGGCAAAACTCAGGAAAAAGAGAATTAAAAGGTTTTTTTATATAAATATGTTAAGATAACAGCATAATGAAAGACTGGGCACTAGAGGTCAGCAATGGCTTCAAGGTGTGACCAAGGGACCAGGACTCTGCAATCCTTGGGGTGATCAGAATGAATAGAGGTAATATTCAGGAGCTAGGGGCCTAGATGCTTGAATTTGGAAGACAGACAGCATACTAGTCCATTTCCACATCTTGTTCAGTGTATGGTGGGAAAGAATAAGCATTTATTAAGCTCCTACTATGTGCTAGGTACTTCAGTAAATGCTTTATGTAGAATATCCTATTTTGGCCCTTCTCACCACCCCATAGACCATGTTCATCACACCCTGAATCCCTGAAATCCTGGGAGCATCTGTTGCTCAAAGCATCATGGACCTTAGCTAACATAAAACTTAACCTCAAATCTGGTCCTTCAAGCTATCCAGGGGAATTTAGAAAACTAGGACCCTAGCAAACGTACTCCAAAAGTAGGAGGTATTTACTTTAGAAACAGTAAAGTTCTCCTTCACTGGAGGTTTTCGAGGAAAACCAGAAAAAAATTATTAGAAACATTGTGGAAGGACTTCTTCTTTGGATGTGAGCAGAGCCAGAGGTCATCTAAGTTCCCTACCAATGTTGTGATCCTGTAATTAATTTCTTCTCTATGCCATGGTGAAGGGATATGACAGCTATTTTTACTAGCAGAAAAGTATGACTCAGGAGCATAAAACAGATTCTAAAAAAACAATTATGACCACTACAATCAGAAAGTATACAAAAAACAGTAATTTTGTCTGAAAATTACAAGTGTGGCTTCTGAGTGTAGTGGACATCCGAGAAACAAGACAGCAAAGCCAGTTATAATTTGATAGGAGTGTTTATTAACCAGCTGGTGACTGCCTCTCAGAGGGAAAGACAGTCCCGAGCTTTCTGTTAGACCTAATTTTATAGACAATGTGATTGCTAGCAACAGAATATATTTCTAAGGGGGTGCAATGTCTTTAGCATTGTTTCTATTGAAGCAAAGCTAAGCCATAGTCCCTTAGCAAAGCCTTGGATACAAACATAAACAGACCTGAATCTGTGGGAATCTGTGGCATGTTTTTAGCAACACAGGTGAAACATTTCTTTACTAGTGGAGCTTATTAGGTGGTTTCCAAGGAACCTAGTAGGGGTCCCCTCTAGCAGGTTTAAGGGGGCTCTAGAGTATAATTTCTGGTGGGCACTTCACTCCCCTCTTTTTACTGGTTCATAGTTGTATCTCAGACTCAACTGAGTCCAGGGGAATATAGGGGAAATAGGCAGTGCGGAGGGCAAACAGCTTAACAGCTTGAATCCTTTGTCTGACAAAGGTAGTTAGGCAGTTAATAAGGCAGGGGGCCAATAGCAATCCCAATAACAACAAAGCAAATGGTCCTATAAGGGGAGTTACAAGTGATTTGAGCCAGGGGGACCAATTAAAAAAGGATTGGTACCAAGACATAGATTATTGATGATAAGCCTCTCTGTCAGCCAAACATTGATGTACAGCAGCCAGAGATTCCCGAAGCACCCCAGAGTGGTTGACATAAAAACAGCAGGTTTCTCCAAGGGCCATACAAAGGCCACCTTGCTTGAGAAACAGGAGGTTTAAACCTCGGCGGTTTTGGAGAACTACTTCGGCCAAGGAATCTAGGGTGGTCTCCAAGTAGGAAATTTGGCTCTCCAAGTCTCGGATATCTGTGTTGACTTGGGAGGTAAGGGCTTCAAAATGACTATTTCCTTGTACTAGGGTCATGGTTCCCACTGTTGCTGAACCTGCTATGCCTAGACCAACTAAGATAGGGACTAAAATGGGAACTGTTCTTTTATAGCGGGCTTGTAGCCCAAAATGTTTACAAGCCCCTTCTCCTTGTGGAAGGACATGAACTAAAATGCAGAATTAGGGGGAGTTACCAGCAAGGAGGCATTCCTGTACACAAGCAGTTAAGCCTAAGGTACAGGCAAACCAAGCATTTTTAGGGGCTAAGAAAACATTTGGTGAAAATTCCTGTTTGGGAAAAACCTCGACCACCAAAGCACAGAGGTTTGTATAAGGTGACTGCTGGAGGGCATAGCCCCTAGATTTAATACACCAGGCTTGTCCCTGCACATCCCCTAACGTAAGCTTGGGGGAGCCAAGGTTACAGAGGGCAGGGAGGTCGGTGCTGGTGAGTGTGGGCTTCCAATACTGAGTTTCATGATCAGTCAAACCCTTTGACGAATTTAAAGCTAGCCCAACAAAATAAGGAGGGGAAGGGTTCAAGCAAAACCAGCAGTCAGAAGTTAGGCTGGGGTCCAAGGAATTTAGGAAAGAGAAAACATTATCAAGAACATGAAAAGTAAAAGAGTGGTCATGTAGCCTGGGGTTTGCCAAAGTAATCTCTGAACCTGCAGGGATTATGGTAGAGTGTGGGTTAAGGGGCCCATGTGGAATTTGATCAACTTCCGGAGGTGGGTTAAGAACTGGGTAAGCACCAATGGGAATGAGATCCCTTGGTATTGGAGTACGTTGAATAGTAAACAAGGCTCCGGGGTCCCTTCCTACAACATAAAATCTAATTCCCCAGGTCCTCCACATTTTCCAAGTTTGTTTAGTCCAATTTAAAATTCTGATGACAACCGGGTTACATGACTTAAGGGTATTACAATGAAATGAAATGTGGTGGTCACGGTTGCCACCGGAGACCCACTCAGCAATGATGACACAATCCCAATTGACAGAGTGATATTTCCCGGTCCCCCCACAATGGGGAGACCCATCCTCAGGGCAGACATACTGACTGGATTGACCAAAGGCTGCTTTTCTGCTCCACAAGTAGCACCATTGGTCCCCGCAAAATACATGCCTATGTAGGGAAACAACATAAATCTGGGGTTAAGCAGGGTACAGAGATCAAAGAAAAGGGTGGGCTGGCCATGAGTCACATTTTTGAAATTAGAGTCCCATCAATTGTCCTAGCAACAGTCCAAGAATACAATGTGGGAGTGTAGGAGTTAGGACCAACTAAAGGCAAGAGCTCTAGAAACAGGAACACCACAACAGGCTCTTGATTTTCAGCTGTAAGGCACTGGTGGGTTCTGCCACTCACAGGTCTGCAGAGCTGGGAGGAGTCATCACTTTCATGTGGGAGCTGTGAATCCTGGTTTTCCTTCCAGTCGCTTTAACAGCAGATGGGGTAGTCAATATAACCTGGTATGGGCCAGTGCAATGGAGCTCAAGTGAGGAGTCTCAGGATAGTTTGCGGGTGGGCACTCAATCTCCAATATTCACCGAGTGTGCAGGATCTTGGGGTGGCGAATGAGGAGTGGCCTGGTACACTGCCTGAACCGCATTTTGGACATCTCAAGGAGCCTGGAGGGATTTGAGAAGTAAATCATTAACAGTAATACATAACAGCATTCAACACCGGGAATACAATAGGAGGTGGGGTGCTGAACAGAATTTCAAAAAGAGAAGTGAATTTTACACATATGTATTCAGTTACAAATATTAACACTTGCTTAGATGATAGAATAAATACAAATTCAGATTAAAACAGCAAGTTCTTTTCTGCTTTACAATTTGTTACATCAATTTAGCAAGAAACATGTCTTGCAAATGGAGGTTTTAGTGGGTCCCTTAGAATCACACTAGAGATTTTAAAAATTCCTTCTAAAGGTATTTTCCTTCTTTAAAGCAGTTTAAATGATCACTAAACCTTTGTGAAGGAAGTTAATTGAAAACTTTTAAATGATCTTAAGCAGTTTGCATAAACTTTCTATACATTTTCTGATTCTAGAAGAAAAATAATGTTAGATTTTCCAATAAGCTAACATAAAAAAAGCTCACATCTTTTACTGATTACTTGTTCTGAGCATAGAAACCTGTTACAGAAGGAAAAAGGCAGGGACATGTGACATTCCAAATATGCCAGGAGAAAACATCCTTGGCTCTGTGTAAATTCAGGTACAGTTACAGATCCATCTCATGCAGCATCTGTTTCACCTCATAGCTAGACTTGGGAATAGGTGTGAAACATTCCTTTTCAAAGGAACCTCATGGGCAAACTGAGCCAGGAGGGATCCCATCCCAGACAGAGGCTAAGATTGTCCCTTTGGCAGTTACCAAATGTAGACTTCCACCTGTTGACAGCACAGGATCACATTCCTCTGAGTAGCTAGTGGCATTTCCTCTCAGACACTGATTTAATGCAGACAACTATACCCAAATTCAGACTCAAGATAAAATTTAGTTATGGTCCCAAGTGCTTTTTACCTTAAACAACAAGCTTCACCAATCACAGCTTAGAGCCAGTTATAATTATTTCTATTCTCATGGGGCTGTGATAAACAATAAAAATATATCAGATCTTATAATGTAAGGAATTCTTTTTACCATCCTTCTAGAATATAAAAGCCAATTTATAAAAATCCTTTTTGATCTTTGCAACTTCTTAGCAAGTTAGGTTCATTTAAAATTTCCTTTCTCAGGCTGAATGACCTTGCCTGGAAATAATTTCTAGAGGATTTAACAGTTTTACAACGTAAGGAAAAATTTATATGAATTGTAAGCAGGAGAGACTGCTCTGAATGGGCAGAACTAGTCAAACAAATTTTCATACAATAATCAATAAACAATTTTTGGTTTTAACATTAAAACATTAGCCCAAAATAGCTTAGTTAACAGTTTTACAAGTTTTTCCAAATATCAGATATACATATTTAAATTAACACTACTGGTCTTACACAATTTTCTCCTCACTCAGGTTTTACAATATACAGTGTAGAAATACAACAATAATATAAACTACAAGATGACATTACATTAATTGACTTTTCAAATTACATATAAGAATGATTGATTTTACCAAGTGAAGAAGCTAGTTGACTTCTGACCTCATTTTCTCCTCTCTTTTTCTCATCTCCCCACTTTATAGATGAATTAAGACTCAGGGTTAAATGATTTATTCTAGGTCACACAACCAGTCAGTGCAGGGTTCAGAACACACTGTTTCTCACTGACAAGCTTTTTTTCTCACTTTTCTGATTTTCTCTTTTTGCTCTATATTCTGGGGTGTTTTCTCCCTGCTCCATTGTTTTCCAGGAGTCCTTCAAACAAGCAAAGTGATTATTTGTAGCAAGGCAGAGATCTCTTAAATGGTAGCTCTATATTTCAGGGGAAAACCCTCCATTTTTCCAAACTCATCACACTCAAAGCACATTATCAGCTTATACTTTATCAAATATATCTCTACGAATGCTTAGCTGTAGCAGGCCTTGGTTATGGGGTAGTAGATTTGCCTGGAGCATTGAGGAGAGGGTTTAGGAAACTTGAAGTAGAAACTTCAGGCTCTGCTTACTTAGAGAGGTGGACTTCAGGGTACTCGGGGATCTAACACTTGCTGATGGGAGCTAGATCAAGTACCCTTTTACTAAACTATTTAGGCTGTGGAAAGAATATAATTTTAGTCTGAATAGCTCAGATGTATCCCAGGCTTAGTATATGGGATAATGATTAACTTGTATTTGTACCTTTGTTTCACAAGCTTCTTTTCCCTTGTCTAACTGTTCCCATGTCATTCAGAAAAAAATTCTATCCTAGGGATTTAACCTTTCAGGTAGGCAGATGACAAGCCTGTGTAGCTCCGATGTAGCTACTGTACTTTCCCCCTTTTTCTTTTTGGAGAAAGTTAACTCAAATTAACTTCACTGCAGCCCTAGCTCAGTTATAGCCAGGGCAACAGGGAGAAAATATCTTAATGGTTCAAACCTCTTACTGTCTCCTCAGCTCCATCAGAGCTGGATGACAGGGGAGGGCTCTGCAGCCCTAGCTAAGAACTGGGACCACAGGGAAGAGAATCTTCGCAGTTGTAACCTGTCACTGTGGCACTGGTCTGGTCAGAGTTGGACCACAGTGAGAAGGCACCGTAGTCCTTAGCCTTGTCAGAGGTAGGACTGCGGGGAGGAGAATCTTAGTGCATTTCTTTTTGACCTTTTGCCAAGTGAACTTTTCTTAGGTGTTCATTTCTTTAAAATTTCAGATCTACTCCAAGACTTTAAAAGAAACGGTTTCTCATACAACATACATAATACAACTGTTTACCAGTAACAATCATGGTCTTAATTTTGAACTTTGAAATAAAAACAATTGAATAACCAAGTTGGTGACCTTAAACTTCAGTTTTTGTAGTGCCAAATAGTAATTAGAATGGATTCAATTACCTGGATCTATACTCCCAATGATGTTTGCACAGTTCTCTTTCTGTGACCCAGGAAAGGGCTAAGTGTTAGTCCTATTTCAAAGTGCAGCTTGAAAACCTACTTCTCTTTGAACTTTGAAGTGACCCCTTTTCCCTTAGACAGATTTTTGGGGAGAAATTTACCATTCTTTTTCTGTCCATTTGTCCTTCTACACAAAATTCAGAAGAGAGAGAGAAAAAAAACCCGAGCACTCCGTCAGCGTCCTGATCTTGGAGGCCAGTAGGGGCCATACCAACGCGTCCAGCTTAGCCTCCTACCCTACCTGGGGCCGAGGGACAGCATCTTGGTGATCACTCCCTAGGTACTCACCTAACAGAACACTCTTGGATCAAATTGGAAGAATTTGGATAGGACTCAGGTTCCGGTCTGCTCAAGGAAGCAATGCAAGCCTGGGGCTGAGGAATTTCACTTGGTGGCCTCCCCTAGGTCAGACTGCTCACCTGGCCCTCCAGGGAGCCTGGTCCAGCTGTCAATACAGAGGCAAAGGCTATCTCAGTGGAACCTCCAATATGTAGTGGACATCTGAGAAACAGGACAGCAAAGCCAATTATAATTTGATAGGAATGCTTATTAACCAGCTGGTTACTGCCTCTCAGAGGGAAATACAATCCCGAGCTTTCTGTTAGACATAATTTTATAGACAATGTGATTGCTAGCAACAGAATATGTTTCTAAGGGGGTGCAATGTTTTTAGAATTTTTTCTATTGAAGCAAAGCTAAGCCACAGTCCCTTAGCAAAGCCTTGGATACAACCATAAACAGACCTGAATCTGTGGGAATCTGTGGCATGTTTTTAGCAACACAGGTGAAACATTTCTTTACTATTGGAGCCTGTTAGGTGGTTTCCAAGGAACCTAGTAGGGGTCCCCTCTAGCAGATTTAAGGAGGCTCTAGTGTATAATTTCTGGTGGGCACTTCATGAGTAGCTCTGTATGCCTTATTCATCCATCACTAAACATAAGAGGAATGTGATACGACATCTGATGTCCAGCCTTAAAAATGATTCTAATCCCTTCAGAGATACTGAAAAGTGATTAGGGCAGGCTCAGTCTTCCTGCCGTGGTCAATAGCTTCTTGGATGGGGAGTAATTGCTAACAAGACTCTTCACCTAAAAGTCAGTTAGGATAGACAGTCCCCTTATACAGGTTTTGAACCTAGTCTCCTACAACACTTGCTCCTTGATGTGCCTTTCTCCCTTCTCTTCTAGGAGACTGCAATGGTCAAATGGGTATTCATATATCGGAAAAGATGTTAGATAAAAGAGGAATTGTATTGTGGACACATAATTAGAATTATGAACACTGAGGTGCAGCCTGGACTCTGGACCTAACTCTTGTGAATTGGAGCAAGGCTCTTCCTCTCACTCCCTAGACCTAATCCCCTTTGTAAGATGAATAGTATAGACTAGATGAAATTCAAATCCTCCTTCCAGAGTTACCAGTCATCTTTTAGCTAATACTTTCTGGTATTGAAATGTGAACTACTGGGGGCAAAGCCAAGATGGCTGAATAGAAACAGGACTTTCATGGAGCTTTGATTTCCACCTCCTCCATTACAGTTAAAAATGACTCCAAACAAACTTTAGAGTTACAGAACTCACAAAGTGAAAGAAACAAAACTCCTACTGAAGGAAGTACAGCAGGCTGGCAGGAAGGGTCCATCACAGTGGCTAGGAGCAGAGTGCCATGGGTTTAACCCCAAGGAAGCCCCCAACCAGCCAAGGCTGGAGCAAGCTTCACAAGAGTAAATCACCAGCAGCTGTGCCAGTTTCCAGATTTCTCAATCTGCAAATGCCAAAGACAAAGTAAATTGTTAGTGTGGAAATTTTTGGAACAGGGGAAGAGCAGTCCAGCTGCTACCCCCGAGTAAGAACTGGCAGAGGAGTGGCAGCAGCCCACATGGCTGATTCTGGAGTTCCTGGTCTGCAGATTGTAGGGGGACCAATTGATAATACAGAAGGCTCTTGCTTTGACCTGCTTGAATCCAGATTGCGGTCTCGGGTGGTGGTTCTGGGGTATGAGACCAGTAAGCCAGAGCATGTGGGGGCTGAAGAAAGGGTGCCCATCTAATAGCTCCATCAGCTGCAAAACCCCCAGAAATTTGGGACATAGCTCTCTCAAATCTGGAAGCAGAGTTCTACCATGTCAAAGAGCTCAAAGGTCTAGTAATTGGCTGCCAATATGAGCAAGCACAGGAACAACAAACAGATGATAGAATCATTTTGGGCGGACAAAAAGGATCAAGGCATGGAGTGGGAGGAAGATAGCAAAGTCAGAATTCCTGAATCAAAAGCCTCCATGAAAAATATGAATTGGTTGCAGGACATGGAGGAGCTCAAGAAGGATTTTGAAAAACAAGTAAAAAAAAGTGGAGGAAAAAATGGAAAGAGAAATGAGAATGATGAAAAAAATCATGAACAGCAAGTCAACAGCCTGCTAAAGGAGACCCAAAAATACAGTAAAAAAAATAACACCTTAAAAATAGATTAACTCAAGTTGCAAAAGAGGCCCAAAAAGCCAATGAGGAAAAGAATGCTTTAAAAAGCCAAACTTGCCAGATGGAAAAGGAATCATGAAAACTCGCTGAAGAGAACAACTCCTTCAAAATTAGGTTGGAGCAACTGGAAACTAATGACTTTAAGAGAAATCAATATATTATAAAACAGATCCACACAAATAATAAAAATAGAAGGCAATGTGAAATATCTCATTGGAAAAATCACTGACCTGGAAAATAGATTCAGGAGAGATAATTTAAAACTGATTGATCTACCTGAAAGTCATGATCAAAAAAGAGACTCTAAACACCATATTTCTTTTTTTTAATTTTTTTGAACACAATTTTATTTTATTTTTTTTACACACACACACACACACACACACACACACACATATATATATATATCTTTGAATATTTGATTTTAAAACTTTCAATTCCAGATTCATTACCTTCCCCCCCTGCCACCCAACCCCACTGGGGAGACAAGCAGTTCAGTATAGGTTGTACATGTGCGGCTAATGCAAAACAATAACATAGTAGATGTATTGTAAAAGACTGACTATATTTCCCTCCCTCCTATCCCACCTCCCACTTGTTCTATTCTCTACTTTGATCCTGTCCCTTTTCACAAGTGGGTGCTTCCAACTTCCCTCCCCCCCAGCCTGCCCTCCCTTCCATCATCCCCCCTCATATCCCCTTCCTCCCCTATTCTCCTGGAGGGTGAGATCCCCTATTTAGTGTGTATTTCACTCCCTCCTCAAGCCAGATTCAATAGGAATAAGGTTGACCCATTCCCTTTTGTCTTCCTATTCTTCCCCTCCATTGTAACCATTTTCCCTTGCCTCTTCTGTATGAGATAGTTTGCCCCACTCTGTCTCTCCCCATCTCCTCTCATTATATTCCTCTCACTTCTTAATTTCACCTTTTAAGTATCATCCCTTCCTGTTAAATTGGTCCCGTGCCCTCTATCTATGTATACCTGTAAACATATATACACACATTCACAAATGTATTCATATGCCCGCATACCCTCATATAAAGACATACACACACACACACACACACACACACACACACACACACACACACACATATATATTTCTAATCCCTTCAACTACTGAGAAAAGTTTCATGAGTTATAATTATTTTTTTTCAATGTAGGAATGTTAATAGTTAAACTTTGGCCAGGTGGCTCAGCGAGCAAGAGCACCGGCCCCAGTGCCGGGACGACCCAGATCAAATCCGGGCCCAGACACTCAGCACCACACCCAGAAACAACAACTGGCCGTGCAACCCCAAGCAAGCCACTCAACCCCAATTGCTTTAAAAAAAAATAGTTCAACTTTGATAAGTTCCTTATGATTTCTTTTCCCTGTTTACCTTCTCATGCTTCTCTTGCTTCTTGTATCTGAATGTCAAATTTTCTATTCAACTCTGGTTTTTTCAGCAAGAATGCTTGAAAGTCCTGTATTCCACTGAATGACCATATTTTCCCCTGAAACATGATACTCAGTTTTGCTGGGTAGGTGACTCTTGGTTTTAATCCCAGCTCCCTTGACCTCCGGAATATCACATTCCAGGCCCTTCGATCCCTCAGTGTAGAAGCTGCCAGATCCTGGGTTATCCTGATTGTGTTTCCACAATATTCAAATTGTTTCTTCCTGGCTGCTGTAGCAGCAAGCACCCCAAGCGCGTCCTCAGGGTTTGCTTCCCATACAGGTTCTTGGATCTGCTTTGTTAAAGGAAAGCAACTCAAAATGGGTTAACAAGCTTACTTTAATCAGTCAGACATATATCGTTTACCTTGTTCAGGAGAAAAGGTCAGCACCCCGAACCTCAAAGCATACAGGCAGAATTATCAAGACAGAAACATCAAGTAGACAGATTTCCAAACTGTCCAACCATTGCATCCATACCCAATCAACATCTGGGTTTCCACATTCTGGGTTTTTCAAAGCCGGGGGACTCTCAACAACAGCTTCCCAGAATTCAGATCAAATCACAGAACACTTCTCAAAGTGAGTCCCAAAACAAAGCTACACATCAGGGCTTATATAGCCTTCTCCTGGCTCAGAGAATGTAACAACCTTATTGACTTACTGGCCAATCAAGAAGTATCTACTGAAAAACAAGCCTCCCCCACCCCAGGCTTCAGGTGCACATTAGCCTAGGGGCAGGGAAGATCTTTAAAATTTACATTCTTATTACAGCTGCTTGTAATATTCTCTCCTTAATCTGGGAATTCCGGAACCTGGCTATAATATTCCTAGGAGTTTTCTTTTTGGGATCTTTTTCAGGAGGTGATCGGTGGATTCTTTCAACCTCTATTTTGCCGTTTCGTTCTAAAACATCAGGGCAGTTTTCTTTGAGAACTTCCTGGAGGATGCTTTCCAGGCTCTTACTTTGGTCATGGCTCTCAGGCAGTCCAATAATTTTTAAATTATCTCTCCTGGATCTATTTTCCAGGTCAGTGGTTTTTCCCATGAGATATTTCACATTGCCTTCTATTCTTTCATTTGTTTGGATCTGTTTAACAGCATCTTGATTTCTCATAAAGTCATTAACTTCCATTTTCTCCAAGCTAATTCTGAAGCAATGATTCTCCTCAGTGAGCTTTTGAGATTCTTTTTCCATCTGGCAAATTCGACTTTTTAAGGCATTCTTCTCCTCATTGCCTTTTTGAGCCTCCTTTGCCACTTGAGTCAGTCTGTTTTTTAAGGTATTATTTTCTTCAGTCAGGCTGTTGACTCTCATTTCATAATTTTCTTGCATTGTTCTCATTTCTCTTCCCAATTTTTCCTCCACTTCTCTTATCTGCTTCTTAAGGTCCTCTATGGCCTGTAACCAGCTTGTATTTTCCTTTGAAGCTTTTGGTGCAGGAGTTCTGACTTCACTGATTTCCTCCTGTTCCATGCCTTGCTCCTTCTTATCCCCAAAATAGGAGTGTAATGTTGGGATCTTCTGTCTGCTTTGTTTCCTTTGCCTCCTCATTTTGCCACTCAATGATTTGACTTTTGGGCTTTTTGGCACAGTAGGACTCTGCCACCAGACAGGGGAGTTTTTGTCCCAAACGCTGGGGTTTTCTCAGCTGCCGGAGGTATTAGATGGGTGCCCTCTCTGAGGTCTCCACACTCTCTGGCAAGCTGGACACACACCCCAGGACCTCCACCCTAGACTGCAATCCAGATCCAAGCAGGTTAAAGCAAGAGCGATGACCCCTCAGACTGGTGCTTGGTCCCCCTACACTCTGCAGGCCAGGAGCTGAAGCCGCCACGTGGTGCTGGCAGGCGGTGCTGGCGTCTCACGCGGTTTCTCGCCCTGGGGGTGAAAGCGACGCACTCCCACTTACTGGTCCCAAAGTCCAGACTGCACTGGCCTCTCACCTTGTTCTTCGCATTCATGTGTTGATAAATCTGGAAACGGCCACAGCTGCTGCTGATCTGGAGTCCCTCTGGCAGGCGGCTGGTCAGGCCCGCCCTGGGGCTAAAGCCATGGCGTGGTGCTGGGCTCAGCTCCCGGAGCTCTACGCTGGCCAATTCCTGCCAGCTTGCCGGGCTGTTCTCAGCAGGAGGTTAGCTTCTCTGTGTCATTTTGTGGGTTCTGCAGCTCCAAAGTTTGTTTAGAGTCCCCTTTTTACATGGATTGGGGAGGGTGGAAGCCGGAGCCCCGGGAGGGTCGTGCTTCTACTCCGCCATCTTGGCTCCGCCCCCTAAACACCATATTTCAAGAAATTGTCAAGGAAAATTGCACTGATATTCTACAACCAGAGCGCAAAATATAAACTGAAAAAATTCACCGATCACCTCATTAAAAAGTTCACAGAAAGAAAACTCCTAGGAATATTATAGCCAAATTCCAAAGTTTCCAGGTCAAGGAGAAAATACTGCAAGCAGTCAGGAAGAAACAATTTGAGTATTGGGGAAACACAATCAGGATAACACAAGACCTAGCAGCTTCTACATTAAGGGATTGAACAGCTTAGAAGATAATATTCTGTAGGTCAAAGGAGTTAGGACTAAAAGCAAGCATCACCTACCCAGCAAAACTGAGTATAATACTACAGGGAAAAATGTGGATATTCAATAAAATAGGGAAATTTCAAGCATTCTTCCTTTACTTTTTAAAATTAAATTTTATTTTTAGTTTACATCATTAATTTCCACAGGATTTTGAGTTACAAGTTTTCTCCCCATCTTTCCCTTACCCACTACCCCAAAACAGTGATCTCACTGTATACACTCTCCCCCAATCTGTTCTCTCCTATAACCTGCCCCATCTGCCCTCTGACTTTCTGTTAGGACAAGATGGATCTCCATACCCCAGTGCCTGTATATTTTATTTTCCGGTTGTATGTAATAATAATGATGATAACATTTATGATATTTGTTTTTAAAGCTTTGAATTCCAGACTTTTTCCCTTCCAAACTCATCATCCACCCTCACTAGGAAGATAAGAAATTTAACATAGGTTGTACACGTGTAGTTATGCAAAATATTTCCATAGTGGATATATTATGAATGTCTGACTATATTTCCCTCCATCCTATCATGCCCCCCTCTTGTTCTATTCTCTACTTTGACCCTGCCCCTTTTCAAAAGGGTGTGCTTCTAACTACCTTCCCCCCAAAACTGCCCTCCCCTCCATCTTCTCTCATCTCATCCTCTTCTCCCCTACTTACCTGCAGGGCAAGATACTCAATGTAATGTGTATGTCATTCCCTGCCTAAGCCAAAATCAATGAAAGTAAGGTGACCCATTCCCTTTTGCCTTCCTTTTCTTCCCCTCCATTGTAACAGTTATCCCTTGCCTCTTCTATATGAGATATACCCCATTCTGTCTCTCCCTATCTCCTCTCATAATATTCCTCTGTCACCTCCCGATTTCACTTTTTAAATATTATCCTTTCCTATTCAATTGATCCTGTGCCCTCTGTCTATATACACCTATACACAAATATACACACTCACATATGTATTCCTATGCACATATACCCTCCTATGTAGACATATATGTATGCATACATACATATATATACATATGTATATATATATATGTACACACACATTTACATTCCCTTCAACTATCCTCATACTGAGAACAGTTTCATAAGTTACAATGATCATTTTTCCATGTAGGCATATAAATAGTTCAACTTTGATAAGTTCCTTATGATTTCTTTTCCCTGTTTACCTTCTCATGTTCTCTTGCTTCTTGTATTTGAATCTCAAATTTTATTTTCAACTGTTTTTTTTTTCATCAAGAATGCTTGAAAGTCCTCTTTTTCATTGAATGACCATATTTTCCCCTGAAACAGGATATTCACGTTTGCTGGGTAGGTGATTCTTGGTTTTAATCCCACATCCTTTGATCTCTGCAATATCATATACCAAGCCCTTTGATCCCTTAATGTAAAAGCTGCTAGATCCTGTGTTATCCTGATTGCTTTCCCACAATATTCAAAATGTTTCTTCTTGGCTGCTTGTAATATTTTCTCCTTGATCTGGGAACTCTGGAACCTGGCTATAATATTCCTAGGAGTTTTCTTTTTGAGATCTTTTTCAAAAGGTCATTGGTAAATTCTTTCAATTTCTATTTTCCTCTCTGGTTCCAAAATATCAGAGTAAGTTTCCTTGAGAATTTCTTGAATGCTTATTTCTAGGTTCTTTTTTGATTATGGCTCTCAGGTAGTCCAATAATTTTTAAATTACCTCTCCTGGATCTATTTTCCAGGTTAGTGGTTTTTCCAATGAAATATTTCACATTGCCTTCTATTTTTTCATTTGTTTGGACCTGTTTAATAGTATCTTGATTTCCTATAAAGTCGTTAGCTTCCATTTGCTCCAGTATAATTCTGAAGCAATGATTCTCCTCAGTGAGCTTTTGAGATTCTTTTTCCATCTGGCAAATTTGTCTTTTTAAAGCATTCTTCTCATTGCTTTTTTCCACCTCTTTTGCCATTTGAGTTGATCTATTTTTAAGGTGTTATTTTCTTCAGTCAGGTTATTCTCTCTCTTTTCATGATTTTTTGCATCATTATCATTTCTCTTCCTAACTTTTCCTCCACTTCTCTTACTTGATTTCCAAAATACTTCTTGAGATTCTCTATGGCCTGTAACCAATTCATATTTTTCTTAGAAGGTATTGGTGCAGGAGTTCTTTCTTTGTTGTATTCCTTCCATTTAATGCTTTGATCCTTTTTGTCCCCCCCAAAGGAATCTAAAGTTGAATTGCTGCACTTGTTTTACTTTCTTTGCTTGTTCATGTTGCCACTCAATTACTTATCTTTTGAGCTCTTTGCCACAGTAGATCTCTGCTCCCAGAGGGGAGAGCTTTGTCCCAAATTGCTGTGGTTTTCACAGCTGATGAAGCTATTAGGGGGGTACCATCTTTACAGCCCCCACACACTGTGGCTCACTGGTCACACACCTCAGGACCACCACCCAAGACTGCAATCCAGATACACACAGGTCAAAACAAGAGTGATTACCCTCTGAATGGTCACTTTGCCCCATTAGATCTGCAGGCCAGGAGCTCTGATGCACTCACAAGGAGGTGGCTGCATGCTGTCACACCTCTGTCACTTCTCACTCTGGGGGTAGAGGCTGGACCACACCTCTGTCCCTTCCACCCCAATTCAAACTCCACTTTAGCCACTGCTGGATGGGGCTGCCCTGGGTCTAAAACAACAGGCTCAAGGAGAACTGGGCTGGGCTTCTAGCACACTATGATGGACCCTTCCTGCTAGCCTGCCAGGCTGCCTTCAGTGGGAGATTTCTTTCTCTCTGTCATGTTGTGGATTCTGCAGCTCTACAATTTGTTTGGGGTCATATTTTTATAGATATTTGAGGTGGTTATGGGGGAAGCTCACAGAGTTTTCCCTTCTTCTATGCCACCATCTTGGCTCTGCCCCACATTTCCAAGCATTCTTGATGAAAATACCTGAGCTGAACATAAAAATTGACTTTTAAATACAGGAAGGAAGAGAAATGTGATAAGGTAAACAGAAAAAAGAAATCATAAGGAACTTATTAAAGTTTAAGTTTTTACATTCCTACATGGAAAAATGATCATTGTAATTCATAAGACTTTTCTAAGTATGAGGATAGCTGAAGGGAATATATATGTGTGTATATATGTATACATACATATCTATGTAATTGTAGGAGGATATATGTGTATTTAAATATATAAGTGAGTGTTGGCATTTGTATGTTCATGTGTACATAGACAGAGGGCACAGGAGGAATTGAATATGAAGGCATGAAATCTAAAAAATAAAATTAAGAGGTGAGAGAGGAATTTATTGGGAGAAGAAAGGGAGCAATAGATTAGGGCAAATTATCTCATTAAAAGAGGCAAGAGAAAACTGTTACAATGGAGGGTAGAAAGAGGAAGGTCAAAGGGAATGGGACAACCAAATTCTCTTTGAATTTGGCCTAAGGAGGGAATAACATGAACAATCAGTTGGGTATCTTACCCTAAAAGAAAAATAGGGGGTTAAAGGAAAAGAGCGGGAAAGATAGAGGGGAGGGCAGATTGGGGGAGAGGGTAGTTATAAAGGATCATTTTTGAAAAGGGATAGGGTCAAAGGAGAAAATAGAATAAGTGTAGGGGTGGGATAGGATGGAAGGAAATATAGTAAGTCTTTCACAATATAATTACTATGGAAAAGATTTGGGTAACTACACATGTACAATCTATATTAAATTGCTTATCTTCCCAGTGGAGTTGGGTGAGGAGGGAAGATTGGAAAAGAATCTGGAACTCAAATTTTTAAAAACAAATGTTTAAAAAAATTTTTACATACAATTTGGAAATAAGATACACAGGTGCTGGGGTATAGAAACCCATTTTGCCCTACAGGAAAGTTAGGGGGGGAGGTGAACGGGGAGGATATAAGAGAGAACAGATTAGGGGGAGGAGTATTCAGTAGACTTGCTCTTTTGGGGTGGGGATAGGGCAAAGATGGGCAGAGAAAAATTGTAACTCAAACTCTTATGGAAATGAATGTTGAAAACTAAAAATAAATATTTTTTTAAAAATGTAAACTACTTTAAGGAGAGGGACAGTGAGGTTTTATTCTATTTCTTCGTCAATTCTATGTAATTCTTGGTCATTCTCTGTATCCATCCATCCATCCATCCATCCATCCATCCATCCATCCATCCATCCATCTATAGCTATCTATCTATCTATCTATCTATCTATCTATCTATCTATCTATCTATCATCTCTCTCTCTATCTGTCCATCTATCCATTTATCCATCTAATTATCATTATATCATTCTACCATGGTTTCTGATGCTGGGAATCTGAGTGCAAATCATATGATACGATATCCCATGAACCAATTATCCTCTTCAGGAATAGGAGATGATCATAGCTGGTTGGCTCCATATGCCTGCATTCCACAGATACACCTGACTTCCCTAAATTGTCCCCTGGGATGAGGAATGTATCCCTGGCCAGAAGATGAAATGGGAGATTTAGTTTCAAACCTATTTTACTCTTTGTCATGGACTTCATGTATGAATTTGTCATTACTTGTCATGATTCTGATTGATTTTCCACATTGTAACCTACAAAAAGCACACACTCTCCTTGAATAGGAGACACACTGAAAATACAGGTAATCTTGTCAACATGGAACAACAGTAAAATAGATAGGACAATGGGTCCAGAGTAGGAGGACATGGCTTCAAATGCTGTTAAGTTCCTTTTCTATTGTTGTAAATTTGGGAAAGCCCCTTTACAACTATTTGGGCTTAAGCTTCCAACTCTGGAAAGGAAGATGACTGCAATTGACTCACTCTATTATCCTTTCTACCTCCAAATCTATAATCCAATAGAACAGACAAGAAGATGTGGCTTGAGAGTCAGGAAAACATGGTTTGAATCCCAGCTGTGTGACCTTGACTAAGTCATTTAAGGTCTTTGAATTTCAGTTTTCTCATTTATAAAGCAAAGATAAGAATAACATTTTCTCTACCAAAATATTGCATATAAGTTCACAGAAATATGAGATATTGCTATTATCATTGATAACATATTAAAGGATCATTAACATAGTATTTAAATGGGTTTTAGGGGTCATCTATAGAACATTTCAATTTTACCAATGAGGAAACTGAGCACAGTGGTTAAGTAACTTTTTCAAGGTCATGTAGGAACCTCAGGGAGGGAAAGACAAGGCTCCTTTAGGCAATTCAAGAGGTAGAGCAGGTTAACTGTGAAGGACAGAAAACTCCTATGAAAGATAAGTAAAATGATCATTGAAAGTAAGTAATAGGAAACCCTTTATTCCAATGAAAACAGAAATTCCTGGATCTTTTTTTTTTTTTGCCTTTTGGAGGGCAATTGGGGTTAAATGACTTGCCCAAGGTTACACGGCTAGTTTTTGTGGGGAGGGGGGTAAGGTGGGGGGGTTTTTAAGTGTCTGAGGCCAGAACCGAACTCAGGTCCTGCTCACTCTGGGGCCGGCACTTTACTCACTGCACCACATAGCCGCCCACTGGACCTTATTTTTCATGTGTTGCTTCAAATGTAGGACAATGTGATAGACCACAGTAGTTTTATTTTCATCAACATATTCAAATATATGTGAAGCCCTTCAGAGTGTTAAAACAATAACACAGGACTATGCTGAACTTAAGGCCGAGCTTTCCTTTTGTATTCTTAATGACATCCACCCTAACATCCCTGATCCAGAGAAGAGCGCTTGAAATCAGAGAGTAAAAAGTTCATTTCATACCACACCAGGACTTCTTTCCACACTAATTAACAAGAATTCTGCAAATTATTCAGTGAAGGGAAGCCATTCAAGATAACTCATTCTGATTCAAGTTAAGACCAGCCATGAGGAGCATTTTTCTGACATCAAGCCTATATGGGCCAACTTCTGCTTATTGCTGCCTGTTTGGCCCTCAGATGCCAAATAGGGTAAGATTAATTTCATCTCCCCAAGATAGCTTCTTTCAAATATTTTAGGACTACTATAATGTTCATCCTCACAACAACTTATCCTGGCTAAACATTCCCAATTTATCCACCTGATAAGTAAGATGGCAGGATCTCAGAATGCTTCACTATCCTGGTTACCATCTTTCTCATTCTTTTTTGTTCTCCTCCTCTTTGGTTCCTACTACGTTTTCTTCTGTTCCTTCTTCACTTCCTCTTTCTTATCCTCTTCCCCTTTCTATCTAAGTAGCCTATTTCACAATGTGGTTGTTATCATGTACAATGTTCTCCTAGTTCTTCTCATTTCACTCAGCATCAGTTCATGCAAGTATTTCCAGGTTTTTCTGAAGTCCGTCTACTTATCATTTCTTAGTACAAAATATTATTCAATTGCATTCAAATACAACAACGTGATCAGTCATTTCCCAATTGATGGACATTTCCTCAATTTCCAGTCCTTACACACCACAAGAAGAGCTGCTATAAATATTTTTGTACTTTTGGGACCTGTCCCCCTTTTTATGAAATCTTTGGGATACAGCCCTAGAAGTGGATATTCACATTTTCATAACCCTTTGAGCAGAGTTCTAAATTGTCCTCCAGAATGATTGGATCAATTCACAACTTTACCAACAATGCATTAGTGCTTCAATTTTCCCACATCTTCTTGAGCATTCTTCATGTTCCTGTTTTGTCATGTTAGCCAATCTGAAGTGGTACCGCAGGGTTGTTTTGGTTTGCTTTTTTCTAATCAATAGTGATGTCAATCATTTTTTCATATGACTATAGATATGTTTAATTTCTTCTTTTGAAAACTTCCTCTTCATGTCCTTTGACCCTTTACAAATTGGGAAAGGACTTGTATTTTTTCTTTGCTTTTTTTGGAGAGCAATTGGGGTTAAGTGACTTGCCCAAGGTCACATGGCTAGATTGTGTGTGTGTGTTTTAAGTGTCTGAGGCCGGATTTGAACTCAGGTCCTCCTGACTCCAGGGCTGGTGCTCTATTCACTGTGCCACCTAGCCACCCCAATGACTTATAAATTTGACTCAGTTTCCTATATATTTTAGAAATGAGTCCTTT
This sequence comes from Petaurus breviceps papuanus, assembly GCF_028583685.1. Taxonomy (NCBI): domain Eukaryota; kingdom Metazoa; phylum Chordata; class Mammalia; order Diprotodontia; family Petauridae; genus Petaurus; species Petaurus breviceps. The sequence goes on along the minus strand of NW_027187139.1, from coordinate 680,604 downwards.
ATCAGAAAAACTAATTGTAAAAATTCTTTCCCACATTTTTCTTATCTCCCCCAATTTTATTTGAATTGGTTTTGTTTGTGAAAAAAACATTTCAATTTATTGTAATCAGAATTATACATTTTGCATTTCACAAATTTCTCTGCCTCTTGTTTAATCATAAATCCCTTCATTCTCCATAAATATGACAGGTAAACTATTACTTGCTCTCCTAATTTGTGTATAGTATCAGCCTTTGTATCTAAATTGTGTGCCCATTTGGACTTTATTTTGGTGTAAGATATTGGTCCATGCCCACTTTCTGCCCTACTATTTTCCATTTTTCTTAATAGGTTTTTTTTTGTCAAATTTTGAGTTTTATCCTAGAAGCTGGATTCTTTGGGTTTATCAAACAGTTAATTACTATAGCCATTGACTATGGTGACTTGTGTACCTAACCTTTTTCACCCATCCACCACTCTGTTTCTTCACTGGTACCAAGTAGTTGTGATGATTACTGCTTAATAATGCAGTTTAAGATCTGGTATGGATAGTATACCTCCCCTAACATTTCTTTTCATTAATTCCCTTGATATACTTTAACTTTTGTTTTTACATATGAATTTTATTATTTATTTTTCAAGTTCTATATAATATTTTTGGTAATTTGTGGCACTGAATAAATTAATTTAGGGAGAATTGTCATTTTTCTTATATTTGCTCGGCCTACCCATGAATAATTGATATTTTTCCGGTTATTTAGATATAATTTTATTTGTGTGAAAAGTATTTTTTCATTGTGTTCATATAGTTCCTAGGTTTGTTTTGGCAGGTAGATTCCCAAATATTTGATTTCATCTGCAATAACTTTACAGAGATTTTCTCTACCTCTTGCTGTTGGGCTTCATTAGAAATATATAGGAATGCTGATAATTTTTGTGGGTTTATTTTATGTACTGGAACTTTGATAAAATTGCTTATTATTTCACGTAGTTTTTCACTTGAATCTCTAGGATTCTCTAAGTATATCATCATATCATCTGCAAAGAGTGATAACTTGTAAAGGGACCCTGCCCCGCCCCAGGGGCGGAGAAGAAGACTAGTATAACCAGGAGCCCATATATGGTGATAAATGCTGTTGGGACTGATGATTGGGCGAGAAGGGTCGGGAAGGGCTATAAAGGCCCTAGGGCGGAAGTAGAGGGGAGACGCGAGATGCAAGACGCGATGTAATCAGTGGAGAATAAACACCCCCCAAAAACTCCCTCCGCTCTCTGTCTGGTGATTGTTCCCCTCAAGGGGCCGGTGACGACCGAAGACCCGGATATGGGTAAGTAGAGGACCGTAGGGCAGGTGAGGATTCCACGGGCAGAGGGACCCCGGCATTCTGGCGCCCGAACAGGGACCTGACAGGGACCTGAGCGCTTGGGCCCGGGGAGGACATCCCACCTAGCCAGCGGACGGTCTGCTAACTGCAGCTGGTCTGCGTTAGCCACCAGACAGCCTCGAGAAAAGGATTCTCGGGAAGAGGACAGTATGGGTTCAGGGCTTAGTATCCCTGTGTTTCGAGCGGAGGAGAAGGGGGTCTTGACCGCCCAGCTTTATAAGCTGTGCGCACAGCGGGGCGCTAAACTCCCTATAAAGACTTGCAGGCAGTTTATTGAGAAGGTTCTGGTGATCTGCCCCTGGGTGAAACCCTCGGGCTTACAGCCGCATAAGTGGCAGGCTGTAGGTCAACAGATGGCGTCTTATAATCAGACGTGCCCGGGGTTTTTGTCACCCGAAGACTTCAGGGTCTTCAAAATCGTGGCGGCAGCGGTGACCGCCCCAGATCCGCCCCCCCTGCCGTGCTCAGTTAACACCCAGTGCGGTGCGTCTCTAGCGGGGTCAGACTCAGAGGGGTCCGGGGGCCATGAGGAATCTAAGGACGGGAACAGGAACTATCGCCCTAAATACCCGTGGGGGGACCTGGAAAATGTTGCCCGAGAATCAGCCCCGGTGTTGAGCGAGTCAGAGGAAGAAGAGACAGCAAGGTTCCCCCGAGAAACCAGAAGGAGGAGAGAGAGGGCTCAGAATCCAGGTAAGGGGGTCCACCCAAGGGTGGCCGACGATCGGGAAGATGAAGGGTGGAGATCCCCCCTCCCTCCAGTCCTGTGCTCCTCTAAGATGGCGCCCCTGGAGACGCCGCATGTTGAAGGGTGGGGCCCTCTTCCGCCTCCTTCACGGAACCATGGAGGGCCCCTCCCGGAAGTCACGACACCCCCCTCTTACTGCCCTCAAGGGGCGGTCCCTCCGAGTGCGGGGGAAGGACTTTTGAGGCGGAGCCTCCGTCTGGCCGCAGAGGCGGGGGCGGAAGTTGACTTTGACTCCTGGGACATGTTCCCGATTTTGACTGATCCCTTGACGGGAGGTCGCACTCATGCCCCCATCCAATATAAGGCCCTGAAAGACTTTAAAGAAGCTGTGACCACATATGGCCCAGCCTCTCCCTATGTCAAGAAGCTGCTTGCCAATTTAGTTGCTGCCCACCCCTGGACGCCCGCTGATTTCGACGGGCTGGCGGTGGCTTGTCTGGAACCATCCACATACCTAGCCTACCAGGCGCAGCTTCGGAGAGAGGCCCGGCGAATTGCCCCGCTCAGACCTCAGAGGGCCCCACAAGATACGGAGGACTTGATTTGCGGGACGGGGCACTTTGCTAACCCGGCAGTCCAACTAGCCTATGGACATGCCGACCTGGACGATGTCCAGGAGGCCCATATGAGGGCTTGGGAGAAAGCCTCGGTTAGGGGCCAGGGGTCTGGGACCAAGCTGGTAGGGTTGAAACAGAGGCCCGGCCAGTCCCCTCTCTCCTTTGTTAATGAGGTCCAGGAGACTGTCCATCGAAGCTTATGGACCTGCCTCCAGACGACCCCTTAACACAGTCGGCTGCAGCAGCCGCCTCCAGAGATAACGCACTGGTCCAAGCCCTAGAAAAGCTGGTTTTGGCCAGTGCTGAGAGAGACAGTAACATCCTGGCAGCCGTCCAACGGCTTTCTTCTGACCCCGCCCGTGCAGCCAGTAAAGTTTGTTTTGGGTGTGGCCAGAGCGGCCATTTCAAGGCTCAATGCCACGCCGTTCCTCGCAAGAGCTCCCCCAAGTGTTTCGCATGTGGAAGGCCAGGTCACGTGGCTAAGTATTGCCGCCTCAAAAATCCGGCGTCCTCGCCTTTAAGGCCCTCAAGCACCCCCCCTGGGGATGCCCCGGATTCCATGGCTGCCACACAGGGAAACGGGGGGTGGAGGGGGACGACCGCCGTTCCCCCTCCGCAGCCCCCTCAGGCGGCCCGACCTCCCCGGTTTGGATGGCCCCTCCTCTTGGGACCCCCCCAAATCAGCCCTTCCACCTCCCTCCGGGGGGGCGAACACCTGTCCCTGCCTCTTGTCCCTTCTATCCCACACTAGTTATTGGAGTGGAGGGCCTGGTTGATTTTATAACCCCTACGCAGATTGTTGAGTCTTCCAAGGATCCTGTGATTTTGCTTAATCCCCATGATTTTCCCACCCCCTTGCATAGTGGCCAGCTGCTTGGCAAGGCTTTACCCCTAGTTGACAAAGGAAGCGAGACCCACCCCAGCCTAAATTGGACGCATTGCATTTCCTCGACCCGCCCCTCTATGGTCGTTCTGGTTTCTGGTGTCCCCGTCCTCGGTCTGGTTGACACGGGTGCGGATTGCTCGGTTATTAACGCCGCCCAATGGCCCAGCCCACGCCGTCACTGGTACAACTCCCATCGCCTAGCCGCGCCCTGCCCGGCACGAAGGTGCTGTGGAAAGACCTTGAGGGCAATTGGCATGGCCCAGTGACGGTGGTGGAGCGCAAGCTCGGCCACCTCTCCTTCCGGCCCGAGGATGACGAGAAAGCAACCCCGCAATGGGTTCCTCTTCACAGAGTTAGGGATGTGGAATGACAGGGCTCCACCCCTCCTCCAAACGAGGGGTGAGAGGGAGTTTTGTGTTTTTGTGTCTTTCAGGCGCTGTGCTACTTCTGGGGATCCTGCTTCACTGCATAGGAGGGATGGCAGATGAGGAGCACCTGAGATGGGGTGTCCTGTCAGCCTTCCCGCGGCCGCTGCCGGTGACACATTCAGCTCGGACCTTCCCTCGCTTCTTCTCCTCGAACTCCTCCTTTGGTCTTCCGTCGTTGCCGTTTGATTGTACACCTTCTCCCCTCCTATTCCCTCGGCCAATGTCACGACTGGCAGGCCACTTAACTGGACTTGTCAGGATCCCAAACCGATCTTCGCAGGAAATTCCAGTAGCCAAGCAAGCGTGTCCTCACGCTTTCTCCAGTATGCGGATCCCGGAGCCACTGCCAACCCCTTTGACCTCTGGTTACTGTGCGGGGTGAATGGCTCCTACTCAGATGTTCGCCCCCTGGGGATGGTCAATGGGGGACAGGTCGGGGTCGGGAATGGTACCTGGTCGGGGGTGGAGGGTGGCGATTCCCCGAGCTTTAACTTATCCGCATTTCATAGTAACGTTACACTGTCTCCTGGTTCACCCAGTGGGGTGGTTTGACCTCGTCCCTGTTAGTTTTTGTGCTTCTTCTTTTCCTTCTTTTGTGGTGTGTGTGCCGACTTCGACGGCAAAACCGTGGGTATATGCTTTTAACGCAGCGAGCATTGATGGCTGTGTCTCAGGGAGACGATCCCCAGGTCTGGTTTGAGGCATGGGGGGACGCTTGACACTCGGGGTAAGACGAGGCACCCTCCATGACGGGCAACTCCTCACTCCTCGGCCGCCTAAGACAGGGTCAAGAGTGTCTGATTCCTAGGATGGGTAAGGTTCGAGTGAGACAGAGGCGACCTAAGCCAGAGGCCCTCGCACCAAGCGTCAGAACCCCGCCCCATGGCCACCGGGAGGATCTTCTACCCGAGCCCGCCTGTGCTTGGCTGCATTTCCTTTTAGTGCTCAGTTTGCTTTAAAGAAAAAAGGGGGAGATTGTAAAGGGACCCTGCCCCGCCCCAGGGGCGGAGAAGAAGACTAGTATAACCAGGAGCCCATATATGGTGATAAATGCTGTTGGGACTGATGATTGGGCGAGAAGGGTCGGGAAGGGCTATAAAGGCCCTAGGGCGGAAGTAGAGGGGAGACGCGAGACGCGAGACGCGAGACGCGATGTAATCAGTGGAGAATAAACACCCCCCAAAAACTCCCTCCGCTCTCTGTCTGGTGATTGTTCCCCTCAAGGGGCCGGTGACGACCGAAGACCCGGATATGGGTAAGTAGAGGACCGTAGGGCAGGTGAGGATTCCACGGGCAGAGGGACCCCGGCAATAACTTACTTTCTCTTTGTATGTTCTAATTCTTACATTTTTCTTCTCTTATTGCTAAAACTATCATTTCTAGTACCATGTAGAATAAAAGTGGCGATAATGGACATCCTTGTTTCACCCCTGATCTTATTGGAAATGTGTCTAGCTTATCTCCTCTCTATATAATGTTTGTTGTTGGTTTTAGATAGATGCTACATATCATTTTAAGGAAGGCTCCATTTATTCCTTTACCCTCTATTGCTTTTAATAGAAAAGGGGCACTGTATTTTGTGAAAAATTTTTCCTCACTTTTTGAAATAATCATATATTTTCTGTTTTGTTGTTGATATGAGCTATTATGCTGATAGTTTTCCTAATATTGAAACTGTCTTGCACTCCTGATAGAAGTCCTACCTGATCACAGTGTATTATTCTCATGATAAATTGCTGTGATCTTTTTGCTAGTGTTTTATCTAAAATTTTTGTTTCTATTTTCTTAGGGAAAATGGTATATATTTTATTTTTCTCTGTTTTAACTCTTCCTGATTTAGGTATCAGTACCATATTTGTATCTGTAATGTTAAGGGAGTAGAAAGATCTTCCCTGCCCATTATTAGATCTGTATGACATGATTTGAGCTCTGGCCTACCTCACAGCTCTGGTACAGCCTGAGTCACATGAAGCCTCAGTCACATGGAGCCCAGTGTGGGAGGAACTTGCCCAGGCAGAGTAGAGAGTGAAAGGTAGAGAAGAGAGGAGTAGACACAGAACAGAGAGAATTTGCCTGGAGGATTTTGTTTTTTGTGAGGCCTAACAAAAAGCATGCTTGAGATTTCAGGATTCCCTGGATTGATGAGGAGTATCTTGCTGAAACTTACTTCTTGGTATCCTAATAGTGATGTTCCAAATAAATATTTTGGATTTGACTTTGAAGAAGAGAGTTTATTATATTTTGCAAGTCTATCCTGGAAATGCTTATGCATATTCGTTGCAGTTGACATGGGTATCACACTGGCATTACAGAACCATAAAAAAAAAATTTGGTAGGACTCCACCTATTTTCCCCCCAAATGCCCATGAATTAGGGAATGACTGACTACGTTGTGGTATATGATTCTGATGACCCATTAGTCTGATACAGGCAATGATGAGCTCAATGACATCAGAGAAAATATACCTAAACTAGCTTTTGGGTTTCCATTTTTTTCCTATGCTCCCCCTGACCCTAGAGATGGCTACCTTTAGAAACAAATAAGTGTGTATATGTAAATTTTTTTCTATACATATTTCAATTTATCAATTCTTTTTCTGGTTAAAGATAGAATCTTTCTTCATATGTCCTTTATTCTTAAATTGGGTATTTGTAAAGTCAAAACAACTTACTCATTTATTGTTCTCTTGGTTTTGCTCACGTTGCTTTTCTTTGCTTTCACTAAGTCTTTGCATATTTTCTCTAATGTCATTGAGCTCATCATTGCCTGTATCAGAATAATGAGTAATCACAATCATATACCACAACTTATTCAGTCATTCCCCAATTCATGGGCATCCATGCAATTTGCTCTTCTTTGACAACAAAAAGGGAACATCTGTAAATATTGTAAAATAAAAATTATTTTTTCCCTTTCCCCCCAATTATTTGCAGAAAAAGATCAAGTTGTGGTATGGCTAAGTCAAAAGGAATAAGGAGTTTAATAACTATTTGACTCTAATTCCAGTTTGGTCTCCTAAATGGTTGGATCAGTTCACAATTCCACCAACAATAAATTGGTGTCTCAAATTTTTCCATATCTACTTCAACATTTGTCACCTTCTACTTCTTTAATTTTAGTCACTCTGATAGGTATAAATGATAACTCAAGGTTCTTTTAATCTGCATTTCTCTGATCAATATGACTTAGAGGATTTTTTCATCTATCAATTGTTTTGATGTTTTCTTTGGAAAATTGCCTCTTCGTATCTTTTGACCATTGGCTAATTGGGAATGACTTGCATTCTTACAAATTTGATGAAATTCTTTATATATTTTAGATATGAGACTTTTCTTTGATAACCTATCTATAAATTTCCTCCCCCACCCCCAATTTTCAGCTTTCCTTCTGATCTTTACACTTAGTTCATGTATCCATTTAGAACTTATCTTAGCAAATGGTATATGATATTGGTCTAGATGCAGTTTCTGCCATATGAATTCCTAGTTTTCCCAACCATTTTCCACAAATAATGAATTCATATCCAAAAATCTTAAGCATTTATACTTTTCAAATACAAGGCTGTTATGGCTCTTTGCTGCTGTAAATTCTATATCTTCTCTATTCTATTGATCTACCTTTCTATTTTTTAGCACATACCAAATAGTTTTCATAATGACTGCCTTAAAATATAGTTTAAGATAAAGCACTGCTAAATCAGGTTCCTTTAAATTTTTTTCATTATTTCCTTTGATATTCTTGACAGCCTTTTTTTCAAAATGAATATTGTAATTACATTTATTAATTCAATGTTTTTGGTAATTTAATTGAGCTGTTGAATAAAAACTTAGCTTGGGTAATTTTTTTTATAGACCCTGCCATCCCATGATCAATAAATGTTTCTGAAAATTTGAACTATGTTTTCTTACTAAAAGGTCTCTGATTTTTCAAAATAAATTTGTAATTATTAAATACACATCCCGTGTCCCAGTGTTGGCACTTCCTGACTCCAACCCCAAGGATCTCCCACTGATCCACTGAAGTAGAGCTTACTGGGATGCTTCCCATCCTGCACTGGTCCTCTTCAACCACACTAGAGGATATCCCTAGCCTCCCACACATTCCACTATTTCAGGATTTTTTCTGGGTCAATATTCTCTAAGTTTTTCAAGGTCAACAAGGGAAGGATGAGAGAACTTATGATTTACTCCACCATCTTTTCTCCCAGAAGTTCAAGTAGGTGACTTTCAAACATCTAATCTGTGGACTTATAGGCCCAGTAGCAGCTGCTGCCACAACCACAGACCTTGTGCTTTTCTCTCACCCAGTTCCTACAGACTCCTGTTCTGTACTGATTGGTCTGGGAATCACTACTATCTGTTGTGATTCAGTCCACCAGGGCTTGCTCCAGTTCTGCTATGGTAAGGTCTGTGCTGTTGCAGCCTGTACACTCTGTGCTCTATGCTGCGTCCCCCCTCCCCGTGCAGCACAACAAATCCTACCCTTTGACTTTCAGAGTTTTCTTGGGTTGGGAAATATGCTACACTCTGTCTCCTGGTGGAATCTACCTCCCTAAAATTTTTTTAGATTCACTTTTTAGAAGTATGTACAGGAATTTATGGGAGAGCTCCAGTAAGTCCCTAATTTCACTCTGCATCTTGGCTCTACTCCAGCACACTTTTTAAAGAGGTCTATTCACTGAATGGATGTTGTCTGACTCAAATTGAGAACCTGAAATGCCCTTAGGTTAATATAGCCAAGTCTTCTACTGCATCCTAGATCAACTCCCGTCATACAGATTGATATATGGTCACTAGACCCAGATGACTCTGGACAAAAAAAAAAAAGTGAGATTGGTTACTTTGCATAGACCTCCCTCACTCAAATCGAAGCCAATTGCAAATCATGTCATCATCATCCTGATGTCATTGTCCTCTTTAAGAACAAAGGATAAACCACAACTTTATACAAGCTACCTGAATGGTCACCCAGCTGTTCAGTTCCAGTTAAGCAAATCAGCACATCTTGTCTCCTCTCATCTCCTCTCCTCTCCTCTCCCCTATTCTCCTCTCTTCCTCTGCCCTTAACTAAAAGTATTCTGCCAAAAGGTAGGAAAATTTTGATGGCTATAAGCTTCCTAATTAAGGTGGGGTTTATGGCCTATTATTAATTGCTTCAACTAACTTTTTAGTTAAGTCTGGGATATTCAGAGATTATTATCATATCACCTGCAAAAAGATATAGTTGTATTATGTTATTTCCTATTCTTATTCCATTTTTTCTTGAATTCTTGATATTGCAAGATTTCTGAATACAATACTGAATAAAGTTTGTGACAATGGGCATTCTCATTTAAAACCTTGTCTTATTGGAAAATCTTCTAGCTTCTTCCCATTACAAATAATGCTTGCCAATGATTATAGGTAAATGTTTGCTCTCATTTTTAATGAAAAATTCACTTATGACAATACTTCCAAGTATCTTAAATAATAATGATTGTTGAAGTTTAGCAAAAGGTTTTTCTGCATCTATTACTATAATTATGTGCTTTTAAAAACTAGAGAGCAAAGGCACTAGAATTAAAAAGATTGGGAAGGACCTATTGTAGCTTATCCATTAAGGAATACAGAAAACATATGAGGTAGAGGTGAGGAGGGAGATTATTTCAGATATAGAATATAGTCAATGAAAATATCCAGAGCATCATGACATGGAAAGTCTTATTCTAGGAACAAGAAAAAAGGTCATTGTCAGTGGATTAAAAATATGCATGGGAAAGGGTATGAGAAAACAATGTTGTTCTTTATGAAAATTTCTTTGGTACCAGAATACAGGACTGATTGGAATAGAGTGAGACTTATTGCAGCTGCTAGACCACCCAACAAGGTTAATGCAGTAGTCCAAGTATGAGAAGATAAGGACTGGTATTGGTGAGGTAGCAAAATCAGAAGAATAGAGAAAACCTTTATTCAATATAGGTTGCAAATGTGATATTAACAAAGATATTAAGGAGTAAAGGATTGCACCTCTTGGTAAGCCTGGTAGAATAGGATGATGATTGTATCTGGAATAAGTACTGGCATTACAAGGATACCAAAATGATATACTTGACAGTATTAAGTAAATTTGGAAGTGAGAGGATTTAGAGGGATAAGTGATAAGCTGAGATTGGGATATTTTTAGAGTAAAATATCTAATGGATATTATTCAATTCAAGACTCCATTAATAGGCAGTTAGGGAAGTAAACTGGAGATCAATGGGGAGCTTAGAAATGAACAGGTAAATTTGAGAATTTTCAGTTTAGGCATGATATTTGGATCCACTCGAGATAAAGAGATCGCCAAATTAAGTAGAAATCAGTATAACCTTCAAGGGTGGTACAGTGGCATACTATCCCCATCCCTTCCTTGTTGCTTCTAAATATTGGGCCCAGGAAAGCAAGGGAGGCACTAAGGTCCAATACTTGTTACTTTCAGAGCAAATAGTATGGTCAAAAATCTTCCCAGAAATCCTAGACTCCAAAGATTATCAGAATGGCTGAAATTATACTTAGAGTGGGGATTAGTGAGTCCCAAGCTGGTCATAACTGAAGGACAAACACCGCCCCCCCCCCCACCACCACAGGACTTTAGATGAACATAAGTGAGAATGTTTGACCAATAATTATATTTCACATTTTGCTACCTAACATTTATCAATACATCAGAAAGCTTCTTACCCAAAAGTGTAAGATCAAATGTATACTTCATACCAGTGTAGGAGAACATCACCAAAAGCACCAAAACCACAAGGTGGAGAGACTTCATGGTGAGAAGTTGTCTGGAACCTAGAAATTATAGGAGACATGAGGGAAGGATAGATTAGCATATATTAAGACTGGGCAGGACAAATAAGTTTTGACCAGGCCATGTCACACTCAACTTACCAAAGTTCAGTTAATATTAGCTTCTAAATACCTGAAACTGAATGATGGCACTTTCCAAATGGGCTAGAGTACCTCCATATTTATAGGGCAAGGATATTGCTAAACAAGGCATTAAAATTTATATGCGAGTGTTACAATCCACAAAGAAATTCTAAACAAACCCATATTATGTAACCTGAGGAATGTCCAAGCTACGTGGGTTCCTTTCTCTCTCTTTCTGGCTATAAATGCATTGGGAAGGGGAGGTCTAAGTTGAATGTTTGTGTTGTAGCTATTTCTATATCAAGAATCTCCTTCTTGTGCAGATGGCTCTGGACCAGCATCACACCTTCTGGAGGTGATGAACAATTTCTCAACAAGTTGCCTAGAGAAGTCATTGAGAATACCATCCATCTAAAAAACAGGTGGTCAAATAATTTGAAGATCTGAATAGGAAGAAAATAGTAGTTTAATTCTTAGGCAGTTTAGGGAGCCATGTATTAAATAGTAAATCCTCTAACATGGAATTAATATAGACCGCATTTCCCAGTATCTATCTTCCAGTTTTGCAAGGTTGCTCATTCAAGAAGTAACATTCTGTGGAATCTGAGAAGTAACATCTTTTACTGCAGAGAGAGAGAAAGGTCAAAAGAGAAAAAAGAGGAAAAGGATTCTGGAGGAATGTTGGGCATGCATGTGCCAATCTTTGTTACTAGGATGAGAAAACACTTCCTTTTCAAAAGCAGCAAGCTTGGGAGTAAAGAAATAATTTTGTAAATAGTAAAGAACCTTATTTTATCAAACACATCAGCCTTAAGGCAATTAGTAAGCAAAAGTTGGAGGTTTCTCTTATCAAAGAACTTCCTCAAACTCTTTGTGTGACATCTGGAAAATCTCTTCCCTCTGTGGTCAATATATTTCCATGGCTGTCAAATGGAAATATGGGCCTGAAGGCTACAATTCATGCAGGGCTGTGATAATGATGGTGTAATTACCAGCAAACCAAGAGAAAACATATTTAGGGTATTTTCTCTACCATTTTTTAAATCCATAAAACCAACAAACCATAAAATGACCCCTGATAGGGAGCCTTTATTGATTTCCATGGTATAAATGCTCACAGTGAAAAGTTAATGATTGTTTGTCAAGAACCCCAAGTAGTTGGCCATGCTACAGTCCTACATGTTGTGTATTTTGGCTACTCAAATGCTAAGCCAACAGAGTATATAGGCTGATATTTTCTCCTTTTTTGGTCTGAGTCTCATAGGAGACCAAGTTTCTGATGTCTATTCTAGATATGTACAGTGAGAATCATCCCCAGTATGTTGGTTGATGATGAACTCTTTAACACCAGCATCACATAAATATATTAGTACATGAAATATCCTTCAATTATCTAGAGTTTTCTTCCCTTTCTCCACTGATGGTAGCATAGGGACAGAACAGTAGTTTGACCATGCTACTAATTACACAGTTTTGCCCTTCATCTCTTAACTAGTACTAGTATTTACATGCTAAATGTTTGTTCTTTGTGAAATGAGTAAAAGGAACCATATTATTGGAGGAAACAAAACATATACATGTTTATATTCTTGCTACAAACAAAAACAGAACAAAAGTAAGTTACCATTAAATAGCAATATGACATCCTCATGGCCTTTTCAGGGGTAAATGATATAATTGGAGGAATTCATTTTATCATGAGTACAAATACAACAACCCTTATTTAATGGGATATTTTATCACTTTTTATTGTAATATTCAAGATATGTGTTTGTGTTACAAGAAAGCAGAAGATGAAGGGAAAGGAGAATTGCAGGGGGAGGGGCTGATAGAAGGAAGGGTGAGTTAAAGAGATAATGGTCAGAACAAAACCAACTTTTGAGGAGGGTTAGGGCAAAAAAAGAAGGATAAATGGAGGGGAGCATAGAAGGGGTGATATGCACAGGTAGTATTTCAAACTGTGAATGTGAATAGGATGAGCTCATCTACAAAAAGGAAGCAGACAGCAGAACAGACTGAAAACCAAGGTCTATCAATGTGTTGTTAAGAGGAAAGACACTTGAAGCAGAGAGAAATGCAACAAAGATACAGAGTTGGAGCAGACCCTATTAGGCTTCAGTTGAGTTAATTAAAGCAGGTGTAGCAAACATGATCTCAGACAAACCAAAAGCAAAATCGACCAATATAAAAGAGGCAAGCATAGGAAATACATTTTGGGGGGTGAAGTCAAGCTGCTCTAGCTTCCACCTTCCCCAATCAATGTAAGAACAGGACTCTGAACAAACTTTGGAGCTGTAGAACCCACAAAATGACACAGAGAAACTAACCTCCCACTGAGGACAGCACGGCAAACCAGCAGGAATTGGTCAGCACAGAGCTCTGGGAGCCAAGCCCAGGCCCGCATGAGCCCAAGGTTTTAGCCCCAGGCCAGGCCTCACCAGCCACCTGCTGGAGGAACTCCAGATCAGCAGCAGCTGTGGTGGTTTCCAGAAGTATCAACACATAGATGTGAAGGACAAAGTGAGAGGTCAGTGCAGTCTGGATTTGGGATGCAGTAAGTGGGAGTGCGTCGGCTTTTGCCCCCTGAGTGAGAAGACACTGAGATGCCTGGTACAGCCAGCCAGCACCACATGGCAGCTTCAGCTCCTGGCCTGCAGAGTGTAGGGGGACCAAGCGACCAGTCTGAGGGGTAATCACTCTTACTTTAACCTGCTTGGATCTGTATTGCATTCAAGGGTGGAGATCCTGGGGTGTGTGACCAGCTTGCAGAAAGTTGAGGCTTCTGAGAGGGCACCCAACTAATACCTCTAGCAGCTAAGAAAACCCCAGTGTTTGGGACAAAAGCTCCCCTGTCTGGTGGCAGAGTTCTGCTGTGGCAAAAAACCTAGGGGTCAAATGACTGAGGGATGACATGACCAGGCAAAGGAAACAAAGCAGACAGAAGATTCCAACATTAGATTTCTATTTTGGGGACAAAAAGGAGCAAAGCATGGAACAGGAGGAAGACAGTGATGTCAGAACTCCTGCACCAAAAGCTTCCAAGAAAAATACGAGCTAGTTACAGGCCATAGAGGACCTTAAGAAGCAGATAAGAGAAGTGGAGGAAAAATTGGGAAGAGAAATGAGAATGATGCAAGAAAATTACTAAATAAGAGTCAACAGCCTGACTGAGGAAAATCAAACCTTAAAAAATAGACTAACTCAAACGGCAAAAGAGGCTCAAAAAGACAATGAGGAGAAGGATGCCTTAAAAAGCCAAATTTGCCAGGTGGAAAAAGAATCTCAAAATCTCACTGAGGAGAATAATTGCTTCAGAATTAGATTGGAGCCAATGGAAGCTAATGACTTTATGAGAAATCAATATGCTGTTAAACAGATCCAAACAAATGAAAGAATAGAAGGCAATGTGAAATATCTCATGGGAAAAACCACTGATTTGGAAAATATATCCAGGAGAGATAATTTAAAAATTATTGGACTACCTGAAAGCCATGATCAAAGTAAGAACCTAGAAATCATCCTCCAGGAAGTTCTCAAGGAAAACTGCCCTGATACCAGTGGGCAAAAACAGAGCTTGAAAAAATCCACTGATCACCTCCTAAAAAAGATCCCCAAAAGAAAACTCCTAGGAATATTATAGCCAGGTTCTGGAACTCCCAGATTAAGGAGAGAATCTTACAAGCTGCCAGGAAGAAACAATTTGAATATTGTGGCAACACAATCAGGATAACCCAGGATTGAAGGGCTTGGAAAATGATATTCTGGAGGGAAAAGGAGCTGGGATTAAAACCAAGAATTACTTACCCACCAAAGCAGAGTGTAATATTTCAGGGGAAAATATGGTCATTTAGTGGAATAGAAGACTTTCAAATATTCTTGATGAAAAAACCAGAATTGAATAGAAAATTTGACATTCAGTTAGAAGAAACAAAAGAAGCATGAGAAGGTAAACATGGAAAAGAAATCATAAGGAAATTATCAAAGTCGAACTATTAACGTTCCTAAATGGAAAAACAATAATTGTAACTGATGAAATTTTTCTCAGTATGAAAATAGTTGAAGGGGATATATATATATATATATGTATATATATATATATATATACACACACATATATATGAGGGTATATGGGCATATGAATGCATATGTGAATGTGTGTATATATGATTACAGGTATACATAGATAGAGGCATAGGACCAATTTAATAGGATGGGATGATACTTAAAATGTGAAATTAAGAGGTGAGAGAGGAATATAATGAGAGGAGATGGGGAGAGACAGAATGGGGTAACCTCTCTCATATAGAAGAGGCAAGGGAAAATGGTTACAGTGAAGGGGAAGAATAGAAAGGCAAAAGAGAATGGGTCAACCTTGTTCTCATTGAATTTGGCTTAAGGAGAGAATGAAATACACACTAAATAGGGTATCTCACCCTACAGGAGAGTAGGGGGAAAGGGGATGAGAGGGGAAATGACAGAAAGGAGGACAAGCTTTCGGGGAGGGAAGTTGGAAGCACCCACTTTTGAAAAGGGACGGGTTCAAAGTAGAGAATAGAACAAGTGGGAGGTGGGATGGGGGGGGGAGGGAAATATAGTCAGTCTTTTACAATGTATTTACTATGTTATTGTTTTGCATTAGCTACACATGGACCACCTATACTAAACTGCTTATCTTCCCAGTAAAGGTGGGTGACAATACAATGGAGGAAGGGAATGCATCTGGAATTCAAAGTTTTAAAATCAAATGTTTAAATGTGTATATATATATATATATATATATATATATATATATATATTATTAATACTATTTTACATGTAATAGAGAAATAAGATATACAGGCACTGGGGCATAGGGACCTACCATGCCCTACTGGAAAAGTCGAAAGGGGTATGGGAGAAAATATGGGAGAGTGCAGATTGGAGGAGGGGATTGCTATTTTGGGGTGGTGGGTAGGGGAAAAATGGGGAGAAAATTTGTAACTCAAAATCTGGCGGAAATGAATGATGTAAATCAGAAATTAATAAAGCATTTGAAAAATGAAAATAAAAAGAAAATCTACATAAAATATTTTATTCTAATCTACTTATGTCCTGGAAATTTCATTCTGATAAAAGTAAAGCTTCTTATAAATTAAAAAAAAAAGGAAATACATTTTGCACAAAGGAACCATGAAAAATAAATCCATACTTATATTAATTATTTATGAGCCAAATGGCATGACATTCAAATTCTTAAGAGAAAGGTGAAATATTTTTCAGGAGATAATGGAAAAAAAATCTATGCTAGTGGAGTATCTCAACTTTGTCCTCTCAAAACCAGTTAAATCTAAACTATAAAATAAACAAGAAAGAAGTTAAGGAGATGAAAAAAATAGAAAAATTGATATTATGGATTCCTGTAAAAAACTGAATTGGAATAGAAAGGAATATACCTTTACCTGTAAATAGTCTTTATTAAAAATAGAAAATCTATTGTTTAATTTGATATAAACACATTAATCAAACTGGCAATATCAAAAATGAGAAAAATTAATTCAAAACAAATGAAGATTAAATTAAGGCGATTATTATGAATAATTATTTCTAATGATATTCCAATAAATCTGACAATCTAAACAAGGTGGATGATTATTTTTCAAAAAAATTAATTGCATATATTAAGGTAAGAAGAACTTGACTACTTAGCTATGCCTAGCTCTGGAAAAATAAATAGAAAAAGGCATCAACAAGGTCAGTAAGAAAAAAATTTTTCAAGACTAAAAGGATTCACAAGTAAGTTCTATCAAATATTTTTAGAAAAATTAATTACAATACTCTAAAAATTATTTGGAAAAATTGGTAAGGAAGGAATATTTCTAGATTTCTTTCATCACACAAAAATGGTTCTTTTAATACTTAAGCCATGAAGTGTAAAAACAGATATGGAAAACCACAGACCAGTTTCCCTAATAACATTTGTGTAAATATTTACAATAAAATATTTGTAAATACATCAGCAATATATCAAAATATCAGATCTTATAAAGAGGTAGCATTTATACCAGGAATACAGAGCTGGTTCAGTAATAGGAAAAAGTATCAGCACAACTAACCATAATAAAACAAAACCAACAAAAATCATAACATTATCTCAATGCATGTAGAAAAATTTTTTAAAACTATGACTCTCATTCCAATTTTTAAAAAGTAGCACTAGAAAGCATAGGAGTAATGGGTACTTTCCTTAAAATTATAAGTAGTATCAATCTAAAACTGAGAAAAAGCATAATCTTTAACAAGTATAAGCTAGAAGCTATCCAATAATATTTGGGGTGAGACTAGGATGCCCATTATGACCACTATTGAGCAATATTATTCTGAAAATGTTGCTATGACAACTAGAAAAGAAATAAATATTGAAGAAATTAACATGGTTAATAAGGAAATAAGTATGTTGCTCTTAGCAGGAAATATGACATAAGTATAGATAATTTTAGGTTGCAAATTAACCCATGCATTCTTTTCATAATGTATTTTCTTATCTCTTTGATGTGTCCAGTTCTGGTCAGCATGTATATTAGCACCTCCTCTTTTCTACTTGGCTGAGAAAGGTCGTCTCACCTCTAGCAACCCAGATGTTGGGTTATTTGTTTAAGAAATTTCTGGGGCTGACAAGATTAGGTAAAAGAGACAAAGAAACACAGCCCCTCTTAGAATTTCTACCTCAAATCTTCCTGGGGATCTTGGAGTTTGTCTGAAGGAAAGGGAAGAATTCCCTTGGCCAATATCTCCACTAGAGTGCCCCCTTCCCTCAATCAGTATCTTATCAAATGTATTTCATTTCTTCTTCCACCTCAGTAATGGGTGTGTTTTGTTTAAAAAAAAAAAAGATTCTTTTTTTTTTGTATTACAGACAAAAGAGTTTACAACTAAGGGAGACATTAGAATTTATTTGCCACTGGGGCGGCTTGGGGATTCAGTGAGTAAAGAGCTGGCCCTGGAGTCAGGAGAACCTGAAATCGGTTTTGGCCTCAGACACTTAACATCCACACAAAAAACCTAGCCATGTAACCTTGGGCAAGTTACTTAACTTCAATCGCTCTCTAAAATGCAAAAAAAAAAAAAAAAAAGAATTTATTCACCAAAAGAATGTTATTTTACAGATGTGGAAATTAAGACCTAGAAAGAAGAAAAATTAACTAAACTGATACGATTATTGGAAGTATTAGACTCAAACTACAGGTGAAGGATTTTATAGAAGTGATCATTGGTTTCATGAGTCAAATATTGTAATTCCACTGTCACCCTAGGATCAAAGGGCCAATTGTATGGGATTCTCTTCTCACTGGTGGAGATTTGTTATTCAGCATTTCTCCACTCTGTGAGGGCAGGTGGTCATGGTGTGAGTTGGAAGGCAGAATGATCTGGCTCCTTGCTTTCAGAGTTCAGTGGGAAGACTAAGAATTCCAAATTCTCTTTAGGTTTGTGAACAGAGAAAACAAATCTGAGAAGTTGACATGTAAAATTTTAATGATGTTCCTAAAGCCAATATTGAAAGTTGCTCTGATTGAATAACCCATTGTTCCCAGATCTGCTTGTCATTTAGTGTTAGAGGAGGTGTCACTGAGTCTGCCACTTTGTATTCCCTGATATTTGTCATGTAGTCAAGTCACCCCTACCTTGGGGATGTGTTATGAGAAACGAGGAGCAGATGGTCTTCATATTTTTCATATTTACCTGGAGAGGCTTATATGAACTGATGCTGAGTGAGAAGAGTAGAACCAGGAGAAATTTGTACACAATTACAGACACAACATATATGTGATGAGCATCTTTGATAGACTGGACTCTTCTGAGCAATGCAGTGATATAAGTCAATCCCAAAAGACTCATAATGGAGGGAAATGTCTACATCCAGAGAAAGAACTAGAAAGAACTGAGTTTATATCCAGGTGGAAGCAAAATACCTGATCTTTTTCCTTTACTTGTTTGGTTTTATGTCCTCTTTACCATTTTTCATTCCATCTGATACTATTTATCTTTATCACCTGACTAATGTATAATGTGAAAGTATTTACAGATCCTATACTTGACTATATGCTGCCATGGGGGGCAGGGGAGGGAGGGGGAAATAATGTGAAACTTAAGGAATAGTGGAATTAAATCTTATAAACTAAAAGTAAACAATCAAATTAGTAAAAAAAATGACAAAAATAAATAAAATTAAAATCAAAAAATAAATAAATAAAAATAAAATTAACACAGACACACAAAAAAGAATGAGTGGGTCAAAAAAGAAATCATAGAAAAAATCCATAATTTCATTCAAGTGAATGACAATAATGAGACAACATACCAAAACTTGTGGGATGCTGCCAAAGCAGTTCTAAGGGGAAGTTAAATTTCTCTGAATGCATATAAGAATAAAATATAGAAAATGTCTATCAATAAATTGAGCATGTAACTGAAAAATCTGGAAAAAGAACAAATTGTAAATCCCCAATTAAACACTGAATTAGAAATACTGAAAATAAAAGGAGAGATTAATAAAACTTTAATTAAGAAAACTATTGAACAAAAAAATTAAACTTAGAACTGGTTTTATGCCATAAAATTGATAGACTTTAGCCACTCTGGTAAAAAATGAAGAAAGCCAAATTATCGATATCAAAAATGAAAAGGGTGAATTAACCTCCAATGAAGAGGAAATTAAAACAATAATTAGGAATTATTTTGCCCAATTGCAAGACCCTAAATTTGATTTTTTTTTTTTTTTTAAGCAATCAGGGTTAAGCAACTTGCTCAAGGTTACACGGCCAGTTATTTCTTGGTGTGGTGCTGAGTGTCTGAGCCCGGGATTCTATCTCCAGGTCATCCCAACACTGGAGCCAGTGCTCTTACTCACTGAGCCACCTGGCCGCCCCTAAGCAATTGGGGTTAAGTAACTTGCTCAAGGTTACACGGCCAGGCTTTTCTGGGTGGGTGCTAAGTGTCTGAGCCCGGGATTCGATCTCCAGGTCATCCTGACACTGGAGCCGGTGCTCTTACTTGCTGTGCTACCTGGCCGCCCCTAAATTTGATATTCTTAATGAAATGCATGGGTATTTAAGAATATAAATTGCCCAGATTAACTGAAGAGGAAATAGAATGCTTAAATAACTCCATCTAAGGAAAAAAAAAATTGAACAAGCCATAAATGAACTTCCTAGGGAAAAATCTCCAGGGCCGGATGGTTTTACAAGCAAATTCTATCAAACATTTAAAGCACAATTGATTCCAATATGTTATAAACTATTTGAGACAGTTGGAAAAGGAGTCCTACCAAATTCTTTTTGTGACACAAATATAGTAATGATACCAAAATTAGGAAAAGCCAAAACATAGAAATAAAATTATAGACCAGTATCTCTCATGAATATAGATGCAAAAATTTTAAATAAAATATTAGCAAAAAGACTACAGCAATTTATAACAAGGATAATGCATTTTGATCAGGTAGGATTTATTCCAGAAATGCAAGGATGGATCAATATTAGGAAAACTATTAGTATAATCTGTCATATCAACAACAAAACTAGAAGAAACCATATGATTATCTCAATAGTGGAATAAAAAGCATTTGACAAAATTCAACATCCATTCCTATAAAAAACACTAGAAAGTATAGGTATAAAAGTAGTCTTCCTGAAAAGAATAAGTGGCATCAATCTAAAACAATCAGCAAGCATTACACGTAATTGCATAAGCTAGAAGCATTTTCAATAAGATTGGGGGTGAAATAAAGATGTCCACTATCACCCCTCATAATCTATTCGTTACTAGAAATGTTAACTGTAACAATAAGAGAAGAAAAAGAAATTGAAGGAATTATTTTAGGCAAAGATGAGATTTAGCTATCACTCTTTGCAGATGATATGATGATATACTTAGAGAAGCCTAGAGAATCAAGTAAAATACTAATTAAGATGATAAATAAATTTAGCATAGTTACAGGATATAAAATAAACTCACATAAATCCTTGGCATTCCTATGGATTTCTAACAAAGTCCAACAGCAAGAAATAGAAAGAAAAATTGCATTTAAAATTATTGAAGGCACTATAAAATATTTGGGAATCTACCTGCCAAAACAAACACAGGAACTATATGAACACAATTATGAAAATACTTCTCACACAAATAAATTGAGATCTAAATAATTGGAAAATATCAGTTCCTCATGGCTAGGTCAAGCAAATGAAATAAAAGGGACATTTTGACCTAAATTAATTTACCAGTTTAGTGCCATAACAATAAATCTACCAGAAAAATTATTTTATAGAGCTAGAAAAAATAGTAAAAAAAATTCATCTAGGAGAGCAAAAGTTCCAGAATTTAAGGGAACTGATGAAAATAAATGCTAGGGAAGGTGGCTTAGCCATATCAGATTTTAAACTGTATTATGAAGTAGCAGTATTCAAAATTACTTTATACTTGACTGAGGAATAGAGTGGTAGATCATTGGAATAAATTAGGTACACAAGACACAGCAGTCATAGTAATTACACCCAAAGACCCTAGCTTCTGAGATAAGAATTCACTAGTTGACAAAAACTTCTGGGATAACTCCAAAATAGTATAGCAGATTTTGGGCTCAGAGCAATATCTTACACCATATACCAAAATAAAATCGAAGTGGGTTCATGATCTAGATATAAAGGCTGAGACTGTAAGCAATCTGGGAGAGTAAGGAATAGTTCAACTGTCAGATTTATGTAGAAGGGATGAATTTATGACCAAACAAGAGATAGAGAACATTACGAAAGGCAAAATGGATAATTTTTGTTGCATTAAATTGAAAAATTTCTGTACAAAAACAGTTAATGTAACCAAGATTAGGAGGGAAGGAGAAAACTGGGAAAGAATTTTTACAACCAGTGTCTCTGATAAAAGCCTCATTTCTAAAATATACAGAGAATTGAGTCAAATTTATAAGAATACAAATCATTCCTGAAATGATAAATGGTCAACTGATATGAACAGGCATTTTTCAGAGGAAGAAATTAAAGATATGAAAAATGCTCTAAATCATTATTGATTAGAGAATAACAAATTAAAAAAACTCTGAGATACCACACCTCACTGGTCAGATTGGCTAAGATGAGAAAACAGCAAAATGATAAATGCTAGAGACAATGTGGAAAAATTGGAACTCTAATGCTTTGTTGACAAAGTTGTGAACTGATCCAACTATTCTGGAGAGCCATTTGGAACTATACCAAAAGGGTTATAAAAAAGTGATTTCTATTTGACCCAGCAATACCACTTCTAAGGATGTATCCTAAAGAAATCCTACAAATGGAAGGGAGACCTGTTTGCACAAAAATATTTATAGCAGGTAGTTTTGTGGTGGCAAAAAATTGGAATTCAGGGAGATGTCCATCAATTGGGGAATAGCTAAACAAGTTGTGGTGTATGAATGTAATGGAAATCTATTGTGCTATAAGAAATGAGGAGCAGAGGGACTTCATAATAATCTTGAGAGGATTATATCAACTGATGCTAAATGAGCAGGACCAGGAGAACTTTGTACCCAATTTCAGACACATAATATGTGTGATGACTAACTTTGATAGACTGGGCTCCTCTCAGCAATGCAAGGTTATAAGACAGCTCGAAAAGACTTATGATGGAAAGGATATCCACTTCCAAAGAAAAGAACTAAGGAGTTTGAATGCAGGTTGAAGCAAACTACTTGCTCTCTCTTTTGTGTTTAGTTTTGTTCACTTCATTGGTTATAATTCTTGTTTACAACCTCACTAATGCTTAATGTGAAGGTATCTGTAGAGCCTATATGAGATTGCATGCCACCATGGGTGGGGAGGGAGGAAGAAATAGAAGGGGAGAAAATTTGGAACTCAAGGGATTGTGGAACTAAATGCTGTAAGCTAAAAGTAGATAAACAAATTTAATAAAATAAAATTGAAAAAAAAATAGAGTTGGAAGAGCTGACTACCTGTGAATTCAGGCAAAAGTCTGGGTAATCCAGGCAAGAGATCAGAGCATCCAGCCTGTTGAGATTTAGCATTTAGAGGTGCTTGAGACCACAAAATATCCACATGCTTGGTCCTGGTAAATGAATTTGACTAAGGTCTTCTCTTAGCCAAAGTAAAGCAAAATTTATTAAAGATTCCCCATAATGGGCAGACTCTTAAGGAGCCTAAGTATTTGTGAAATTTGTATTGGACAAGCAGGCCAAAATAATCTGTCACAGAGTTTGTCTGTGCTAGATTAATCTCAGCCCCTTCATGGAGGCAAGATGGATCTTATACACAGAGAGATTGTGGGACAATTTAGGGGTGGTCTAGAAGAGGAGTTTGGGGAATGTCTTGAGGAGGAGTCTGAGGAGGGACTGAGGCAAATCTCCAGAAATGGGAGTAAGGATGCAAAATAGTTGAAGTCTACCTGGAGATAACTGGCAATGGAGGACTATGCTAGTTTAAGGGTAACAGATTTGGATACAGGTATTTTAATAAAATCAAAGGTGTGAAGTAGCTGAACACTGGAGTGCTAGATTAGGTTAACAGTAACAGAGATTTGGGCCTAGGTGTAATGGTAATGTGATTTAAATTTGAAGATCCCTTTGTGTTGGCAAAGGTAGCAGGTACTTTTAGGTAGCATTTAGCAATTAATTAAGCCTCTATTGGGGAAAAAGAAGGTATGAACTCCTGTCTCCTGTTGCTGACATAACAGGAAGGGGTTGGCTGAAACAGGAAGTAGCTGATGCTATATATGTAAGAAAAGCCCCAGAGAGGCATAGTAAGAATTTCTTGGGACCAGCATCTGGTGGCAGAGAATCTACAGAAAAGAGAATGAAGAACTGAGCCATAATTTCCTGGTGGAGCTTCTTCTGAACAAGAGACCAGGAGTCCAGAATTCCTGAGCCCGGAGCCCTGAGCTCTGAGCCTGGAGCCCTGAGCCAGGTCCAGGGACCAGGAGCCTGGAGCTTGGAGCCAGGAGCCAGGATCCCAGGTGACTGAGGAAGCATGACTGGGATGCTGAGACTTTGTTTCTTTGTGGCTTGGTTGAGCCCTGAATTCTCTGAAGCAGAAATTGTGAAGGATCTGACATGGACCAGACCCTGTGAACTTCAGTGAGCAGTACCTACCTTGTTTCCCCGATAATAAGACACTGTCTTATTAATTTTTTTTGGACAGAAAAACACCAGAGGGCTTATTTTCAGGGGAGGGCTTATTTTAATGAACATTGACAGCAATTTTAATAAACAGGTAAATGTGAACAAAAAAATGTACCATTATTCAATAATGAATTCAATAAAGAACAGGATGACGTGCTCACTTCTGCAGCTCTGATTGGATGCAGCTCAGAGCGCGGCGTGCATTTCACGGGGGGGGGGCGGGGGGGGAGGTCGGTGCATACAGAGGGTACCCTAATGTAGCATGTAGCGCAGGGGATCACCTTCACTACAGTAGCAATCTCAACAAGGCTTATTTTCGGGGGAGGGCTTATTTTAGAGGAATCTTACACAGTAAGGGGAGGGCTTATTTTTGGGATAGGTCTTATTATCGGGGAAACACGGTACAAAGAGACCTGGACAAGGAACTGGGAGCTGTCTGCCATTGATACCAGGTGATAGTCTTGTGAATTCAGGTAGAATCTGGGACCATGGAAGGGGATCCAAGGAATCTGAGAACCTGCCCCAAGTCAAGATGAAAAGATTTCTCCCTGGGTACTAAGTTATGATGAAATTGTAATTTTCTAGTGACCTAGGGGTGGAGGGTTTGTGTGTCTTCTAATGATTTTACTTAGTGAGTAATTAATACTTAGTAATTGATTGCTGAATAAGTGACTGATTGAGTTAATCAAATTGTGCCATGAGTGGAAGACTTTGACTATTGTACTTTGAGATGAGTGTTCTTTGTTAAGTCTTTGAATAAATGACTGAGTTAACTTAAGAGTTTCCTGTGAGTGGAAGACTTTGCCCCATGAGTGGAAGACTTTGTCTATTGTACTTTGAGATGATTGTTCTTTGTTCTAAATCTTGGGTCCATGTTGGTGAAAACTATGTGGCCATTTCAATGATAAGTTGTTTGTGGATAAAAGTTGTATTATTGTGAATGCTGTAGCTTGATTTTCTGTGAAAGTTTTGCTTTGATTTGCTATGGAATAAACAGTGTTCACTATACTGTGTAATCAAAACCTTAAAAGCTGTTCACAGTATCAGTCCTCTATAAAAGCTGCCTGTACAAGGCATTACTCTAGATAGTGAAAGACTTATAACCTCAGGCAAATCCCTCATCAAGTGGAACCATTCAATCAGAGTTCAAGGGCTTTCCAAGAGCAAGTACCCCATCAAAGTCATCCATGGAGTTTGGAAGTCAACCTAGAGTTATGATGAAAGGATCATTACCTAGGTATTTAGTGCTGAATGAAGAGATTTGTTACTCACTTGTGACTTAGAGATGGAGGACCTTTGTAGTCTCCACTGACCCTTAAGAAGGTACTAAGTAGTGATTGGTGATATTGTAATTTAGTTGTGCCCTAGGGGTGGTGTAATGGCAAGCACAAAAGTAGTTCACACCTTGCTTCAGCTATTGAATTAACTAACACCTTGTTTCAGTTAAAGTTTCTTTTGAGCCTTTTATTAAGTCTGTTAAGAAACAGAACATGTGAACCCCACTTGTGAACCCTAAAAGTCATGAGCTCTTGCAACAGGAAGGGTTGGAGCTAATGACCACATATAAGGAGAGGCCCAGGCTAGAGACAGAAGAACAGAAAAGAGGACACTTGTGGTGGCAGAGTCAAGAAGGAGAAAACTTGTGGTTTCCTGGCACTCTATGTTTGTTCTGTCTGTGTTGATGTTTTTTTGTGATACTTTGTACAGAAGCCCTGGGAATTTACTGGAAGCCCTGAAAAAGGATTTTCTGGTAGTATGTTTACAGAAATCCTGGAAAAAGGTTTTGGAGGTCCTGGGACTTGACTGATGATTTGCGCTGACCTCTTTGTCCTTATTTGTGGGTCTATGTTGATTCCTATGTTGATGATTTGTGTTGAGTTCTCAGACCTTGTTGATAGGTTTGAGTTGATTTCACTGGCAGATAGAGAATTGCTTCAAGACAAGATGAAAGAAGATTTCACCTGGGTACTTTATACTGATCGATGAGATTGTGATTTACTAAATGATACATTTTCTTTAAGACTATGTGACCACCTTAACAATAAGTTGTTATGTTATATTGTTGTGAATTTTGTACTTTGGTTTCTGGAATGTTTTGCTTTAGTCTGTGACTGAATAATTAGAGAGTTCACTATATTATGTGATCAGAATTGTAAAGTTATTCACAGCAGCAGTCCCTAGGAGAAATGCTTATGATTGCCTTTACATCTGTGCACACAGTCCAGCTGGTTCAGGGAGTGAATAACCAGTACCATATCAGACAGGTAAAATTGTGCTAGCTTTGGGAGGCAGCTATTCACCAAAATGACTCAGTAAGGTAAGCAGGTCTCCCCCAATGTAGTAGTCCATTACCAAGTACTGGGCAGGGAATAGTGGGAAAGAATGAGCATTTATTAATGTCCTACTATATGCCAGGTACTTCACTAAATGCGTTAAACATAATATCACATTTGACCAATTCTCACCACCCAATCAACTATGTCTATCACATCTCAACTCCCTGGATTCCTGGGAGCACTGTGTAACTCAAAACATCATGGGCTCTACTGAACCTACAGCCGAACCTCATGTCCAATCCCTCAAGCTGTCCAGGAGAATTTAGAAAGCTAGGACCCTAGCACCCCTGCTCCAAAAGTTGAAGGTATTATCTAAAGGGGTAGTAAGTTTTCCTTTGTTGGAGATTTTCAAGGAAAACCAGAAAGCCATTTATTAGAGACTGTAGAGGGGCTTCATATTTGGACCTGAGCATAACCTCAGGTCATCTGACTTCCCTTTCAATATGATCCTCTAAGTAATCCCTTCTCTTTTCCATGTTGAAGGAATGTGAGTGCCATTTTTACTAGTAGAAAATTGTGGTGCAGGACCAGAAACCATGTGACAGAAATACTTCTGGCCACTACAATTACAAACTGTACAAAAGCAAATGAAGTTTCTACATTCAAAGCCCTTAAAATCATGCTCTATCAAATTAGATTGAACTTTAGAGATGGTCACCTCATGTCTCCGAATGTCAATTTCCTCATCTATAAAATAGAGCTAATATTTGTATTACCTACTGAGAAAGTAAGGATTGTGAAAATGAAAGGAGATAATGTAAATAAAGTTCCTTTTAAACACAGGCATATAGGTGAGTTATCACTATTCCTACCAGGTGTGCTTAGATAAATGAATAAATAGGCCAACATGGGCAGACAGAACAAATCAGGAGTTTCTCCTTCAACTAGGCAAAAGAGTGATAAAAAGGTTATACCTTGCTGTTCCCTCCCACTGACTCCATCCTTGTACCTTAACCTCCTGGAGTCATCCCAAGTTAGTGAGCCAGATGATATAGTTGGGTAGCAGATATATCTAAATGCAGGGTGTAATATGGGATGGTGTGTTTTGGTTGCCTTGTTTCTGGAGGGGCCTTCATAAGACAATAAAGATTCCATATTGATCATAGCTAAAGTCATGCCAAGAGCAAGCTTTCCCTAATCTTTATAAGAGATTAAAGATGTCCTTCAGCTTTTCTCTCTCCCCTCCCTACCTCCTATGGAGTACCCACCACATAACCTAGTAAAGATATTAAGGAAGGGGTTGAGATCACCAAATCACAGAATTACCAAAAATAATTCTGTATGTGGAATGTAACTTGGTGGAAATCTAGCCCCACCCACACCTGAAATAGAATTCAAGATACAATGAAACTGAGAAGTGGTCATATAATCCTTTGCCCAAAGACCTGCAGTCAGATGGACCCTCTATACACACATACATAAACATATTAGCACAATACATATATACTTAGTGAAGGATGAATCCTATATGTTCTTCTTCCAAATGTACTTCACATTCTAAACAAACAATCTTTATCCATCTGGTTTTTCCTGTGTTGTCTCTCCCATAAGAATGTGATTCCCATGATAGCAAGGACTGTGTCTTTCCAATGATTAGCATATTGCTTTCTACATAACAAGCCCAGAAATATTCTTTTTATCTATTCATTCTTATTTGGATTGCCTGTAGTATATGATCCTTCAAAAAATCTGATACAATCCAAAGGTATATACGATAGAATGCATGTTTGAAATCTTTAGGGCAGTATTTTGTTTTACAGAATCAAATACCATTTTTAATCAACAAATAGTAATTACAGTGGGATTTTTCATTCTCTATGTCTTTTGGTTAAATGTGTGATGATACAGATGTGACATCCTGCTAAATATTGCTTGTGAAAACATTCTTCATGAGGCGGCTATGTGGTGAAGTGAATAGAACACTGGCCCTGGAGTCAGGAGGACGTTAGTTCAAATCTGACCTCTGACACTTAATTAACACTTAATAGCCTAGCTGTGTGACCTAGGGCAAGTCACTTAAGCCCAATTGCCCCTCCAAAAACCAAAAAGAAAAGAAAAGAAGAGAAGAGAAGAGAAGAGAAGAGAAAAGCAAAGAAAAGATCCATGTTAACTTCTAATGCCTTTATCAAGGATAACCAGAAGTTATGCATAGAATATTTACATTAAATATGTATATAGAGTTATGTATAAGGGTAAATAATTCTTGTTCTCTCATTCTATTAATAATAATTCTATCTAAGTATTTGTTTTTTTCTTGCATGGCTAATCTACAATACTCTGATGGAATGCAAAGAGATGATTTGAAAATAATAGATGCATCTGTAATGAACCATTTCCTGTCTCTTAAAATAAAATTCATCTAATTTTTATTTGGATTCATTGCGTTCATTGCTATGTGATTATTTTCATGAAGAAATTATTCCAGATAAAAATACCTGGAACATCTCTGTGGTCTATAAGTGTCTGACCTAATTCATGCTTTTTGCTTTATTGTTTTCATCCTCATGTAAAATTTGTCATTGCATTTTAGTCACCAGATATATATGTGTGTGTATAGATAGATTGATATATACACATATACATAAATATATACACATACATACACACATGATATACGCATATATTTATATATAATATAAATGTACATGTGTATGTATACATACATGTATCATACTGAGAGCAAGTCCTATATATACACATATGTATATGTATTTTATGTGTATATATGTATGTAGGTAGGTATAATTTGTAGACTTTTATAAAATTCCTCACATTATTGCTCTACCTCTTCATGCTCTGAAGCAAATTTTGGCAAGAATGCTACCATTCTTTATGTAGTGAGTTTTTTCAAATATAGGTCATAAACATTGCAACAAAAATGATCAAATGTCCTATGAAATTATATTTCCTGCTGCCTTTAGACTTAAGATTTAAAAGTAGTTACACCAACTCTTTTATTTATCTCTCCAAGGAGAACCTCTTAGTTATCTTGCCACTCTGTTGCAATTTTCTTCTGTCTTATGGTTTCATTTGTAGTAAGAAAGTTTATTTTGATATGATTTAGTGGATTCAGTAACTTTAATCCATTTAGTCATTTGACAAAGATCTCACATTTAGCCTTCCAATAACTAAGTAAACGTTGAGAGGTGAATCTGAGAACTGTGATTCTTACCATGCTCAAACTTCTTTTCACTCTCACTGCTAGTTATTTCATATTCTAATTTGGTTCATTGGTTGCCATGGCCAAAGAATTCTTCACCAAATGGCCAGCCCATCCATTTGTGATGATTATGACTGCGCATAACTAAATGGTTGTCATAATGCAGGCTTAGTTTATTGCCAGGACCATCAACAAAATCTTTCCATTATAGGAGAGCCCATCAGAGCTTATATTCAGTTGGCACAGAATTTCAGTACCCAGAGTAAACTTGGTGTAGATGTGTGCTGCAGGCTGTTCCTTGAGGCTTTCAAGAAACATTTGTTAAAGTTACTATATTAGCATACCTCTGAATTTGGCAATTGCTTCAGCTCAGGGCTTGATTAATTATTTCTTGGTTTTCTGAATTTAAGAAAAGGGTAAAGAAAAAATTCAGAATGCAGATTAAATTTGAAAGTGTTAGAGGCTGGCAGAGGAGGACGTGGGAACACGAGCTTGCTGGGGCCGCCGCCATCGCCGCGGCCATCGCCTTCACCATGGTGAAGCTGAGCAAGGAGTCCAAGCAGTACCTGCAGCAGCTCTTCCCGGGGCGGCCTTCGCTATCCGCTGGGGCTTCATCCCCCTTGTGGGATGTACCTGGGATTCAGGAGAGGTGCAGATCCTAGAATGCCTGAACCAACTGTTTTGAGCTTGCTTTGGGGATGAAAGACTGTTTGAACATCTGGATTGGCAGCAATCAGTGGACAAGAGAAACCCTGCTGGTGTGCACTTTGGCCAGAGTAACGAAGTGAAGCTCCTTCCTGGGCGCCCCAGGGGTCTTACTTCACGGCGCATATATGGCAAAATAGTTCTTCTGATTAACTTTTGCATACAGAATGTATCAAAATAAATAACTTAAACCATGAAAAAAAATTGAAACTGTTTTATGTGTGCATTTTCCCCTTGTATTCTGTTTACATAACATTTACCCATACATGTCTAAATCTATGTTATCCTATAGTCCTACATTTTTATTTTATAGCAGAGGAAAGCAAAGGCCAAAGAGGAGAAAGGGTGTGCCAGATTTCATGCACATAGTCTGATTCAGAGACAAGAAACCACAGCTCTACATAATGCTCTATCCAACTGCTGGCCTTAGCTCACCATTCTTATACTTTTTAAACAGTATGACAACGAATAGCATATAGAGGCTAACAAAGAGAGGAAACAGAAAGTGATTGTTAAATTGGTACTGATATTAAAAAGGAGTTTTAGTGTAGAGGAAGAACTTTTGCATGTGAAAAGTCTACAGCTTGGGAACAGATCACAGGCCCCAAAGTAAGTCTATCAATGTTTATTGACTAGACTAAAGAATCTAGTGTTTCTTAATAAAGAAGGTTAAGATATGGACCAAAAGAAATTTAGAAAGATTGTCACAGACTCAACCCTCTAGCTGAGGAAAACATTAAATATGGCTTCTCCCACAGGGTAATAGCTTCTAAGAACAGGACATAATAAGAAACATACTTACTTTTCAAGTAGACATATAATCTAACACACTTTACAAAGACATGGTAATGTTGATATTCTTACCTATTATTTAAAAAACTTTTTTGTTGTCCTTGGAAAAGTGACACATGCAGCTTTCTCTTAAAGATGACCTCATCCCTGTTATCAAATCAACCTCTTCAACAATTTTAAGTAATAATTGGTGTACTCATCTTTTTAAAAAAATTATTTCTTCTGACCTTCTTGACTTTTTTGTTTTACCAAATGAATTTTGTTATTTTTCTCTAATTTAATAATCTTGTGGTAATTTAGTTATGATTTCAATGAATTATAGGTCAGTTTGGGTAATTTATTGGGGGAACTATGTGGTGCAGTGAATAGAGCACTGGCGCTGGAGTCAGGATGACCTGAGTTCAAATCTGACCTCAGACACTTAACACTTACGAGCCATGTGACCTTTGGCAAGTCACTTATCCCCAATTGCCTGCCCTCCCCCCTCCAAAAAAAAGCAACAAAAAATTGTCATTTTATTGTATTGATCTTGCCATCTGTAATGCCAATGTGATATTCACCGTGCCCATGGCAGCTATGAGTATGCTGGTGTAGTTGTGAATCACAAAATGTAACTGACTCTCCACGTGCAGGACAGAACCAAAGCATTTATTCAAATACCAGAAAGCCGAATCCCCAAGCCAGAAAGCCAAATTTATCATAGCAACCAAGAAGCTAGTACACGTAACAGATGCAACGAGCACCAACATTCCCAAGCTGTCAGGCCTTCAAAACAACATAGGCTCCTCTAAGCAAAAATGATCCTCTCACACTCATGCTAGCTGCTCAGCCTCCATGCTGCCTGCTCCCAGGACTTCTGACTCTCTCTCCTGCTTCATGGGCTCCAATGGGATTATTTTTGGCCTATTAAGGGCAGGAAATGTCTTCACATACCCATTATCATTACACCATCCCATGATCAATAAGTATTACTGAAATTTCAAAATCTGATTTTTTTTTCATAAAAGGGTTTCTTTCTAATTTCTTGCTTATGTAATACTGAATTTATTTTGGCAAGAGATATTTTATACTGGCTAGAGTTATTATAAACAGGGTAGTTTTTACTATTTCTTCTTATAGAGTTTTGTTTGTGCCATATACAAATGCTGATGATTTATATGCATTTACTTTATATGCTGCTGCTTTGCTGAAATTATTGATTAGTTCAACTAACTTTTTAGTAGAGTCTTTGGGATTTTCCAAGATTATCATCATGTCATCTACAAAAAGAGATGGATATATTATGATATTTCTATTATGATTCCATTTCTTTTTCTATTATTGCTAGATTTCCCAATACAATATTGAATAAAGTTGTTGACAATGGACATCCTTATTTCACATATGATCTTCCTGGGAAGCCTTTTAGCTTATTTCCATTACAAAGAATGATACCAATGATTAAAAGAAAATGCTTCTTATCATTTTAAGGGGGGAAAATCATTTATACCACAGCTTTGAATTTTTTTTAATAAAAATGTGTGTTAAGCTCTATCAAAAGTCTTTTCTTCACCTATTACTACAATCATATTTTTTTACTTTTAATATTGACATGATCCTACCTAATTCTTTTTTATGATACAAATACGGTACTGATACCTAAATTGGAAAGAGTTGAAATAGGAAAAGAAAGTTATAGTTCAAAGGATATTGATGCAAAAAACTTTTCATGAGGAAAATACCTTATGAACAGGTGGAATTTTTTTTTACCAGGAATGCAGGGTCAGTTCAATATTAGGAATACTATCGGCATAATAGACCTTATCAACAGCAAAACTAAGAGAAATCATATTATTGTCTCAATTGATGAAAAAAAAATCTTTTAACAAAATACAACACCCATTCCTATTAAAACACTAGAGAGTTCAGGAATAAATGGAGTCTTCTTTAAAGTGATAAGTGACATATATCTAATCACTTTCAAGCATTACATGTAATGGAGATAATCTAGAAGCATTTCCAATAAGATCAGGGGTGAAACAAGGATGTCCATTATCACCACTGTTATTCAATATTATACTAAAAATGTTAACTTTAGTAATAAGAGAAGAAAAGGAAAATGAAGGAATTAGAAAAGACATTGATGAAACAAGGCTATCACTCATAATATATGATATGATGGTGTACTTAGAAAATCCTAGAGAATCAAGTAAAAAACTCCTTGAAATAATTAATGACATCAGCCAAGTTGCAGGATATAAAACCACACAAATCATCAGCATTTCTATATATTAGTAACAAAGATTTCAGCATACTATTTTCTTTTTTTTCTCATGACTTCTCTCTTCTCTCCTGATTCTTCTTTCACAATATGACTAATGTGGAAATATATTTGATGTGTTTGTGTATATATAGCCTCTGTCAGATTGCAAGTTATCTTTGGGTGGGGAGAAAAAAGAGGGAGGAAAAAGTTAGAACTCAAAATCTAATGAGAGTGAATGCTGAAAACCAAAACTAAATAAATATATTTTAAATGCTTAACTATGAAAAAAAGAAGGATCACTTTGTCCTCTGAGTGGAGGATTCATTAAAATGGGAAGAGACCCACTTGTAGGTTATTTAGATGTTGGGTGATAAAAGCTTCCTCTAGAATGTTCTTGGCTCTTCAGTTGTTAGAAACACTCACTATCTAAATTGATATAGTTAATGCTATTATTTTCTTTCACAGTAGTCAGGTGGCACAGAGGAATGAGTGCCAAACATAGAATCAGGAAGACTTGAATTCAAATTTGGCTTTAGGCACTCACTAGCTGTGTGACCCTGGCTAAGTTACTCAAACTTGTCTTGTTCAGTTCCCTCATCAGTAATATGACCAGGAGAAGGGTATGACAAATAACTCCAATACCTTTATCAAGAAAACCCTCAGTGCAGTCACAAAAAGACATATATGACTGAAACAACTGAACAACAATAACAATAAGTCATTTTCATTCTCTTGGAATAATCTAATCATAAATAAGGAATCTCTCTTCAATTATTATAGAATTCAGTTCTACAGAAAGGTATTCAGATGTACAGAAGCCTTAAATGTGGTTTAATAGGTTACAGTAGGATGTTTTACACATTTTATAGTTCTTTTGAATGTAATTTCTATCATTCCAAGTTTTTATTAATATTATATAGAAATAGTGACATTTTTGTTGACTAATTTTACATCCTGATATTTCACTGAAATATTTATAGGAAGCTAGGTGAGTCAGTGGATAGATTGCTTGGGCCGGCATCAGGAAAACTTAAAACTAATCTGGTCACAGATACTTGCTTATTGTTTGAATTGTTCAAAGCACTTTTTCTTGGTTTATCTAACTTTCCTCAAATATCCAACCATTACTATAATCATAACTACCATCTGGGGTTATGGTAAGGTATAAATGAGTTCATATTTGTAAAGTGCTTAACACAAAGTCTGAAATATAGTAGGCATTGGATAAATCCTAGCTATTATCTATCTATCTACTGTAATTGTAATGCAATTTGAATTTGAAGACCCCTTTTTGTATTGGCAAGTAATCAGGTACTTAGCACTTAGTAACTAATCAAACCTCTGTGAAAGAAACAGAAGGTATGAACCCCTGTTCCTGCCATTACAGGAAGGAGTTGGCTGAAACAGAAAACTTTTTCAGCTATGTGTATATAAGGAAAAGCCCCAGGAAAGGACAGTTAGAATTTCTTGGGACAAGAATCTGGAGGCAGAGCAGCTACAGAAGAGAGAATGGAGAACTGAGTCAGAATTTCCTGAGAACTTGTAGTGGTGCAGCTTCTTCTGAACAGGAGCCCAGGAGTCCAGGAGCCCAGGGGTCCAGGAGCCTCCTCCCCCCAGGTTGGATAAGGTGATTCTGATTTTTTGAATGAGCTGCAGAAAACTGAGGAAACATGACTGGGATGCAGGGATTTTGTCTGTTTGTGGCTTGGTTGAGCCTTGAATTCCCAGGAGGAGAAATTGTGAAGGATTTGAAATGGATTGAACCCTGTGAACTTCAGTGTGGAGCAGGACCTTGTAGCAGCAAGCACCCCAAGGGTCCTCAGCGTTTGCTGCCAACACAGGTCGTGGATATGCTTTGATAAAGGAAAGCAACTCAAAATGAGTTAACAAGCTTACTTTAATCAGTCAGACATATATCGTTTACCTTGTTCAGGGGGAAAAGTTCAGCACCCTGAACTTCAAAGTATACAGGCAGAATTATCAATACAGAAACAGATCAAGTAGACAGCCTTCCAAATTGTCCAACCATTACATCCATACCAAATCAACATCTGGGTTTCAACATCTGGGTTTTTCAAAGCTGGGGGGCTCTGGACAACGGCTTCCCAGAATCCAGATCAAATCACAGAACACTTCTCAAAGTGAGCCCCAAAACAAAGCTGTACATCAGGGCTTATATAGCGTTCTCCTGGCTCAGAGAATGTAACAACCTTATTGACTCACTGGCCAATCAAGAAGTATCTACTGAAAAACAAGCCTCCCACCCCAGGCTCCAGGTGCACTTTAGCCTAGGGGCAGGGAAGATCTTTAAAATTTATATTCCCATTACAGACCTACCCAGAGAGCTGGACAAGGAACTGGGAGCTATCTGCCTTTGAACCCAAGTGACAGTCTGGTGAATCCAGGTAGAATTTCTAACATTGAAGGGGATCCAGGGAATCTGAGAACTGGCCCCAAGTCAAAATGAAAAGACCTCTCCGTCGGTACTGAGTAATGATGAAATTGTAGTTTACTAGTGACCTAGGGGTGGAGGGTTTGTGTGCTTTCTAATGATTGTACTTAGTGAGTAATAATACTTAGTAATTGATTGCTGAATAACTGACTGATTGAGTTAATTTAGTGTGCCCCATGAGTGGAAGATTTTGACTCTTGTACTTTCAGATGATGGTTCTTTGTTCAAAACTTTGTGTCCCCTATGGTGCAAACTATGTGGCCACTTTAATGATAAGCTGTTGTGAATACTATCTTGTGATTTTCTTTGATAAATTATAATATTGTGAATGCTGTATCTTGATTTTCTGTGAATGTTGTGCTTTGATTTGTTACTGAATAAATTGAGTGTTCACTATACTGTGTATTCAGAATCTTAATAGCTGTTCACAGTAGCATTCTTCTGGAAAGCTGCTCGTGCATGGCATTATATCTATCTATCTATCTATCTATCTATCTATCTATCTATCTATCTATCTATCTATCTATCTATCTAT
>NW_027187139.1:604566-644346 GCF_028583685.1 Petaurus breviceps papuanus | reverse complement strand
TATCTATCTATCTATCTATCTATCTATCTATCTATCTATCTATCTATGTGACTACCTACATATTTCTATTATTAATTTATTAATACCTTATTAAGTTCATTTACTAGCTATTTAAAGTTTTCCTAGGTAAATACTATGTCATCTAAACAAGGATAATTTGTAATCCTCTGCCAATGTTTATATATTTTCATTCTCTTTCTTCTTTTATTGGTCTTTCTAGCTCTCCTTGAACTTAGTCACAAACTGGAGAAGAGACAGGCCATAATCAGTTTTTGCCTGTTTTGGAGGAAAAGCTTCAAATATTTTGAGTGCTTTGTGAGCAAACTCTGGAATAACTTATTTAAAGACAGAATATTTGAACACAAGTCCAGTAATGAATGGATTGTGTGTCTGCCCTTATAGTTTAGCCTCATTTAGAACGAAGAGGATAACTGCAAGGACTTCCGAACAGAACATTAATTTTTTGGGCCACAGAAGCTTTAAAGACCAAGTAAAGTACCTTGTTGTGGAAAAATTACAAATTATCTTCAGAAAAAAGACTCTAAACAATGAAATTCTGGATCTGAAAAGTATTTAATAAAATAAGAACTAAACCTGGTATTTCATCAGTAGAGGAAACTTCCTAGTCAGAAAACTCCCTTTACCAATAGAGATGTATACTTAATGTGTAACTTCAAGTTTTAACAAATTGTCTAAAGGCCTGATAAGATTGGAATTTCTCCAGGATTCCACAGGGAATATATGAGCATGCTGGGAATTGGCCCTGTCCTAATCTTCCATGATGTCAATGTGGATATCCTATACACTATGCAACAGTATCCCTCCTTCCTATGAAAGAATATCAATCCTTAATTTTGTTTTAGGATATGATTTTTTCACCACTTGAAAAAAAAAAAAAGACCCATAGGGGCGGCCAGGTAGCACAGCGAGTAAGAGCACCAGCTCCAGTGTTGAGAAGACCTGGAGATCGAATCACAGGCTCAGACACTTAGCACCCACCCAGAAACACCTGGCCGTGTAACCTTGAGCAAATTACTTAACCCCAATTGCTTAGGGACAGTCAGGTGGCTCAGTGAGTAAGAGCACCAGCTCCAGTGTTGAGAAGACCTGGAGATCGAATCCCAGGCTCAGACACTTAGCACCCACCCAGAAACACCTGGCCGTGTAACCTTGAGCAAATTACTTAACCCCAATTGCTTAGGGACAGTCAGGTGGCTCAGTGAGTAAGAGCACCGGCTCCAGTGTCAGGATGACCTGGATCAAATCCAGGCTCAGATACTCAGCACCACACCCAGAAATAACTGGCCGTGTAACCTTGAGCAAGTTACTTAACCCTGATTGCTTTAAAAAAAAAAAAGACCCAGGAATCATTTTTGCCTTGGAAATCAAACATTTCAAATGGGGTTTCCTTTATTAAAATAAGAGTAACACTTATTGCATGCATTTTAATTTTTCTCATTTTCTATTCTCTGACACTTCAATACCACAGAGCCTAGAAGGACCATGCTTTCCTTTCTATTTTTAGTTAACAAATCTATGTACTAAAAGACATACAGAGCACTTGAATATCCCCTCTAAACAGGTGCCTTCTGGCTTTAAACTTTTTTTTGTTTCTTTTTGCTTTTTGGAGGGCAATTGGAGTTGTGTCTTGCCCAAGGTCACATGGCTAGTTTTTCTGTGTGTGTGTGTTAAGTGTCTGAGGCCAGATATTAACTCGGGTCCTTCTGACTCCAGGCCAAGTGCTCTATTCACTGTGCCACCTAGCTACCCCTGGCTTTAAACTTTTGGGGCAAGTTTTAAGACATAAAGCACTCTCACCCTTGCTGTGGGAAGTATCCATATCAATAGCCCCTATAGGAAGAAAAAAAATGTTTCAGAATCTTTACAACCACTTAGAAAATGTTATGCTTTATTCTGAATAAGAATTCAGAATGTTTAGTATGAACATTATACTCATTAATTTGATTTTTTAATTAACCTTTCAATAAACGAATTAGTAGAATGAAATGAGAAAAAACCCAGAACTTTGAAATTCAAGAACTACTTTCCAATTCTACAATGCTGACTTATTAGCTTGGTAAATTTGTATGAACCATCTCACCTCTTTGAGCCGTCTTTTTTTATTTATAATATGAGAATCATCACACTTACCCTTACCTCTATCACAAGACTGTTATGAAAAACAAATAGGGCTAGGGATTACACCTGTTATTTTATTAGCATAGCTATTAATCTTACTATATCTCTTTCCCACTTAGTAAAAATTTGTGGCTAGAAAGATCAAATACAAACTCTTCTGTTTGATACATAAATCACCTAACAACCAGCCCCCAAGGTATTTTTTTCAGCGTAATTACACAATGTATCCCTTCATTCCCTCTATAACTCAGTCAAACTAACTTTCTCTTTGTTTTTCACAACGCAGGACCCATAAGTCATCTCCAGCCCTTTGCACTGACCATACCCTATGTCTGTTGTGAGCACTTTCGTCATTTGACCTCCTAGAAGTATGAATTAAATTCAAGATTCAGCTCATGAGCTGTCTTTTAAATGCACCCAATCCTGATCCTTCAAGCTAGTGTTTTACTTCCCAAACCATCAGATCATTTACTTATTTTGTATTTCATATATGCCTATATTTGGCTGTGTCACCATCCTCAGGAGAGTATAATCTTCTTCAGGATAGAGACTGCTTCATAATTGTTTTTATATTACCAGTCTCAGCCATGAAGGAGGCACTTGATAAATACTTTGTGCCTAATTGATATGAAAAGTACTGTGCTTGGCACTAGAGTCACATGATTGAAAAGACCCATTTCTTGTTGTTAATGAAATACAATCTGGAAAGATAGATGGACAAGTGATATGATATCAAATATAACTTTTATGCTTAAAATAAGTACAATGCTAAGAAATTCAGTGTAAGGGGAAAATAATTTCTGATTTGGCTGGGAAAGATCAGGACAAGAAAGCCTCTTGGAAAAAGTGGTATTTCAGTTGGGCCTTGATTTTTATATGTGGACATTTGAGAACATTTTAGACTTTGGGCTGAAAGTGAGCAAAAGCCCATACCCAATAAGGAATGGGGTATGCTCAGAAGTTCAGTTTGGTAATGGGAGGGTTACATGAGAATGTGGGCAACTGCATGATAAAGTAGAGAAAAAAACTCTGATCTTGAATAAGTGAACTCTTAAAGAACAAATAGCATATAATTAAAAGAGGAAAGGCACTAAAATTAAAAGAGGTTGAGGAAGATCTTTTGTACCATATTCATGAAGGAATACAGGGAAGATATGAGGTAGGTGTGAGAAGGTAACTTATTCTAGGTATATAATATAGTCAATCAAAATATATAGAACACCATGACTTGGAATGTGTTCTTCCATGAATAACGAAAAGGTCAGTGAATTGAACAAGATGTGTGGGGAAACAGGCTTTAAGGGGTCTGAAAGGTGTGCTTTGAGAAAATTACTTTGTCAGCTGAATAAAGTATTGAGTAGAGTACAGAGCAGCTGGTAGACCAACCATTATGGCAGCTGGTAGACCAAACAGCAAGGTTAATACCATAGTCCAAGTAGGAAGAGATCAGTAATGATACTAGTGAGAAAGAGGCACCTGAAGAGTGAAAGAGGTCTTCAAGGGAGGTTGCCAAGATGATATCAACAGAGATATTGAGGAGGTAAGGATTGTATTAGTTGGTGAGCTTCAAAGGCTGCATTGTACTTGGAACAAGTACTGGTATTACAAGCATACCAAGGCAGTACATTTGACAGTAATAAGGAAATTTAGATGAGAGAGGTTTCAGAGGGTTAGATGATGAGTTCAGTTTCAGACATTTTTGGGATATATTTGGCATATATATATTTGATATATACATATGTATACATATATGTATATATATGTATGTGCATATACATATATATGTTTATATACATTCAGTTCTAAATATCATTAATAGGCAGTTAGGGAAATAAAATTGGAGGTCAGTGGAGAAGTTAGAACTGGATACTAAATTTGAGAATTTTCAACCTAGTGATGAAAATTGAATCCATGGGAGTTGATGAAACCACCAAATTAAACAGAAATCAGCATTGCCCGTAAATGTGGGCCAGTGGTATACTATTCCCATTCTTTCCTTGTTGCTTTTAAAGGTGGGCCCAGGGAAGTAAGGGCAATAAACATCTCAAACATTTGGTATTTTCACAGCAAAGAATAAGGACCAAAATTTTTCCCAGAAATCTTGTACTCCACAGAGGATGAGGATGGCTGAAATTGTGCTCAGTATGGGGATTAGCATGTCCAAAACTGGTTATAACTGAGTGACGAACAACTCTCCACCTCCAGAGCTGCAGGTGAACCTCTCACTCCTGGTCAGGTGCCAGACCATGGTATTCTGTCACCCAGTTCCAACAGAGTTCCTCACTGACCTTTTCCTTTCTCTTTGCCACTTATTGGTTAAGAACTCTGGAAACTGCCACAGCTGCTGATGATTCACTCTCCTGAAGTCTGTTCTGGCCAGTCTGTGATGCAGGTTGGGGCCACCCCACTTCTGGTCATGGGCTCATGTGAAACTGTACTTGGCTCCCAGCTAGGTGCAATACACCCTTTCTGTTGGTCTGCCAGGCTGCCTTCAGCAGGAGATTTGTTTCTCTCTGTCACTTTTTGGGTTCTGTAGCTCTAAAATTTGTTTAGAGTCATATTTTATAGATATTGAAGGTGTTTGGAGCCAGACCCATGTGGAGTTCCTGTTTTCACTCCTCCATCTTGTCTCCTACTCTCTTTTATTGTTTATTCTTCTTTCTGTGTATATTTTGTTCAAGTCAAGAAGCATTGAATAAGCACTTATTAAGTGCTAGCTACTGTGGCTGAGGATATAAAGATAGACAGAAAGAAGTGCCTGTCTTCGAGGATTTCAAATTATATTGGGGAGACAAGTAATTACATACAAGATATAAATAGATATAGATAGATAGAGATATAAATATATAGATGTCTATATATAGATATAAATATACAGATACCTATAGATAGAAATAATTATATGTATTTATGTATATATAATCTAGTTATATAGATAGATATAAATATAAACATACATATACATATATGTGTACTATATATATATATATATATATATATATATATATATATATGATTAGGTGTGGTCTATATGCATTAGAAGACCCTAACTGGAGCTTTTGAAGGCAGGGATGTGAATAAGAGAGATTTGGAAAGGTTCCTTTTAGAAGGTAGGATTTGATCTGAGTCCTAAAGGAAGTCATATAAGCCTGGAGGTGGAGGTAAGCAGAAAGAGTATTTCAGACTCAGTGACTAGAGGGGATTTTGTGTGTGAAGAGAGAAAGAAGACCAATTAGAGACCCTGAACATTTATATTTGAGGCAATGAAGATGAGCAAAGTATAAGGAAACTGGACAAGACTCAGTTTCTGAAATGCTTTAACATCTAAAATGAGAATTTTCTATTTGAACTTGGAGGCAATTGTGAGCCACTGAAATTGGTTGAGTGTGGGAATGACATATTTATACCTGTGTTTTAGTTTTTTTTTAATTTTATGAAGTCTTTTTGATTGTTTTTAATTTAAAGAATAAAAAATATTTCCATAACAGAGTACAATAAAAATGATATTTGCATATGAAACTGTAAATCTACTATATACAATTGCTGTTCTTTTCAAATATACAATAAAATTAGTCTTTATATTTCCTTTTTTGCTTCCCTCCCCCACCTTTAGAAACAAATAAGTATACACACACACACACATATATATGCAAATATATACATATATATAATTTTTTTCTGTTCATTCTACATGTCTGTTCTTTCTCTGGACGCAGATAGCATTTTTCTTCTTATGTCTTTTGTACTTAAATTGGTTATTTATAAGAGTCAAAATAAGTTATTCACTTAATGTGACTCTTCAAAAATTATTGCTTTTACCATGTTCATTGTTACCAATATTCATTTTACCATGTTCAAATTGTCTCTCTGTTTTCTTCAATTTCCTTTTCATTTTTTATCCAAATCTTTGGGTACTTGAAATAATTTTGAGCTCAATTTCTTTTATCAGAGTAATGTTACATCACAATCACATACCAAAATTTATTCAGCCATTCCCTAGGTCAAGGGCATCCTTGAATTTGAAACAATTTCGAGTTCTTTGTCACTACAAAGAAAATGCTACAAATATTTAGAATGTATGGTGGTGTTTTTTTTTTTTTTTTGCTTTTTTTGGAGGGCAGTTGGGGTTAAGTGACTTGCCCAAGTTCACACAGCTAGTAAGTGTTAAGTGTCTGAGGCCGGATTTGAACTCAGGTCCTCCTGACTCCAGGGCCAGTGATCTGTTCACTGCGCCACCTAGCCTCCTGCTGAACATATAGTTTTTGTTGGGTGTTTTGTTTTTTCCTTCCCCCCACACCCCATTATCTTCAGAAATAGATCAAGTAGTGGTATAAGTTGGTCAAGGGAATCTGGAATTTAATAAATCTTTGGGAATAATTCCAAATTGTTCTCCAAAATGGTTGGATCACTTCACAATTCCACCAATAATGAATTAGTGTCTCAATTTTTCCACATCCTCTCCAACATTTGTCACTTTCCCCATTTTTCATTTTGGTCAATACTGTAGGTATAAATGAAATCTTAAGCTTCTTTTTATTTCACTAATCAATAATGATTTAGAGGATTTTTTTTAATCTGTCAAGTGTTTTAATTTTTTCATTGGAAAATTGCCTATACATATCCTTTGACCACTTACCAATTGGTGAATGACTAGCATTGTTATATATTTGACAAAGTTCTTTATATTTTGTGGATATGAGATGTTTCTCTGATAACATGTCTATAAAAAATTTCCCCCTAATTTTCAGCTTTCCTTCTGATCTTGGCTACAATTGTTTTATTCGTACAGAACGTATCTGCTTTACACCTAACTATGCTCTCCGTCTCTTATTTATTCGTAAATTATTTGCCTAACCATAAGTCTGATAAGTAATAGATTCAAACTTCTAAAAATTCTAAGTTCTTCTACTTTTCTTGTAAAATGACTCATTATAACTATGACATATATCCACTTTGACCCGATCTTGGCAAATGGTGTAAACAATTTTGTATACCCAGTTTCTGCCATAATGATTCTCAGTTTTCCCCCCAAATTTTCTCCAAAGAATAAATTACTATCCAAAAAATTTGTCTTTAAATTTTTCAAATATAAGGTTTTTATGTTTATTTGCTGTTGTAAATCATGTATCTTCTCTGTTCTATTGAATTACCGTTCTTTTTCTAAGCTAGTGGCAGATAGTTTTGATAAATACTGCCTTATAATGCTGTTTAAGATCTGGTACTACTAAATCACCATTCTTTACCTTTTTAAATTACTTAACTTTGGTATTCTTGACTTCTATTGTTTTTCCAAATGAATTTTGTTATTATTTTCCTCCTTCAATATTTTTGGGTAATTTAATAGAGATGTTGTTCAATTACAAATTAGTTTGGATAAAATTGTCCTTTTATTGTATTGCCCTGTCATCTCATGATCAA
This sequence comes from Petaurus breviceps papuanus, assembly GCF_028583685.1. Classification (NCBI taxonomy): domain Eukaryota; kingdom Metazoa; phylum Chordata; class Mammalia; order Diprotodontia; family Petauridae; genus Petaurus; species Petaurus breviceps. Next base: position 636,789 of record NW_027187139.1, on the reverse strand, counting down.
TAAACATTTCTGAAATTTGTAAATGTTTTTAATAAAATGTTTCTAAAATAAATTTGCTGTTACAGAGTACTGAATTTCTTTTGGCAGCTGTACCCCTGAGCATTATATACCATCTAGAGTTATTATAAATAGGTTTGTTTGTTTGCTTTTACTATCTCTTCTTGAAGAGATTTGTTTGTGACACTGGCCACTGGACCCAGATGACTCTGGAGGAAAATTGAAGGCTGGTGACTTTGCACAGTCCTCCTTCACTCAAATCAAAGTCAATTGAGAGTCATGTGATCATCTCCCTGATGTCACTGTCATCTTCAAGGACAACAAGGCGCAACCTGTGAGTTGTCCAAACTGCTTGAGTTCCAGAGAAAGAGCAATGCAGTCTGAATGCAGATGAAAGCATACTGTTTTCTCCTTTTCTTTTCTTCTCATAATTTTCCACTGTTTATTGATTCTTCATTCACAGCATTACTAATGTGGAATTGGTTTTGTCATTGTATATGTATAACTTATATAAGATTGCATGCCATATTTGGAGAGAGGAGGAGAGGAAAAGGGAAAAATTTAGAATTCAAAATCCTATAAAAGTGAATATTGAAAACTAAAAATAAATAAATATTTTAAATGCTTAGCTATGAAAGAAAGAAATATCACTTTGTCTGCCCAGTGGAGCATGCACTGAAGTGGGAAGAGACCCAGTTGTAGGTTATTTGGATGGTGCAGGTATTAGGTGATGAGGGCTTGAACCAGAATGTTCTTGGCTCTTTGGTTGTTAGAAAACTCACTGTCTAAACTGATTTACTTACTGCTATTGTTTTCTTTCAGTGTAGCTATGTGGCACAGGGGAATGAGTGCCAAACCTCTAATCAGGAAGATCTCAATTCAAATTTTACCTTAGGTATTTATTAACTGGGTGACTCTGGCTAAGTCACTTAACCCTGCTTGCTTCAGTTGCTTCATGTGTAAAATGATCTGGAGAAGAAAAAGGCAATTAACTCCAGTATCTTTGACAAGAAAATCTTCAATGCAGTCACAAATACACAGACATGACTAAAACAACTGAACAACAGTAACAACAAATAATTTTCCTCATCCTGGTATTGCCCAATCATAAGTGAGGAATATCTATTCAGTTATTATAGAAGTCAATTCTACAAAGGGATAGTTGAGTATATAGAAATCTTGTGTGTGCTTAAATAAGTTAGAATCAGATGTTTTATGCATTTTGTAGTTATTCTGAATGCAATTTCTCTCATTCCAAGTTCTTATACATAATGTATAGAAATATTAACCTTTCTATTTTTTTTTTTTTTTTGCTTTTTGGAGAGCAATTGGGGTTACGTGACTTGCCCAAAGTCACATGGATAGTAAGTGTGTCAAGTGTCTGAGGCCGGATTTGAACTCAGGTCCTCCTGACTCCAGGGCCAGTGCTCTATTCACTGTGCCTCCTTGCCACCCCAAACATTAACATTTTTGTTGGCTTATTTTGCATCCAGATATTTCAATGAAATATTTATAGGAAACTAGGTGAGCCAGTGGATAGACTGCTGGAGCTGGCATCAGGAAAACTTCAATTCAAGTCTGGCCTCAGGTTCTTCTTCATTGTTTGACCTGTTCAAAGTACTTTGCTTGGGTTTATCTCACTTTCATGAAATTAACAATGGGTATTATAATCATACCTACCACCTGGGGTGTGGTAGGTTTCAAATGAGTTCAGGTTTATATGCATGTTTATATAAGTCATAACTATACAATACCATGCTTAGCACAAAGTCTGAGACATAGTAGACACTAGTCAAATCCTAGCTATTGTTCATTCATTCATTTATGGTTACATTATTTGTTCATTTACTAATTATCTAAAAGTTTCCTAGGTAAATTTTAGGTGATCTAGACAAGGACCTTTTGGAATCCTGTTCCAATATTTATATATTTTAATCATGATCTTTCTTCTTTTACTGGTCTGGCTAGGTCTCCTAGAGCTTTGACACAAACTAGAGAAGAAAGAGGACATCCTCATTTTTTACCTGTTTTGGAGAAAATGCTTCAAGTATTTTGCTGTTGCAGATGATATTAGCTTTTATTTGTGGCATATACTTTCATATTAAAGGAGGGTCATCCAATGCTTATAATTTTAAATATTCATAAGTGCTCAATTTTCTCAAAAGCCTGTTCTGTATCTATGCCTAAAACTAAGATGTTTTTATTGTTTTTTTAAACATTTAAATATTAAAATACTCAATTATGATCATTTCTTTCATAATCTTGAATCACTATTTTATCCCTGATTTAATCCAATTTGATCATGTAGAAAAAATTTAAATGTATTTTAATAGTCTCTTTGGCAAGTTTCACTGAAACTTTTTACACTGATATTTAGGAATGGTTTAGATTTTTCTTTCTGCATGTTTTGTACATATTTAGATATCAATCTCTTCTCCATTTCTGCTCTGATGCCTCTTTGTGGCATTGAAGTGACTCTAGGCATTTGAAGGCTTTGTGAGGAACTCTAAAGTAATCTATTTAGACACAGAGGATTTGAACACAAGCCCAGTAATAAATGGATTCTGGATCTACCCTTATTGTTTACCCACATTTAGGACTAAAAGGATTACAGCTAGAACTTCCAAACCGAACACTATTTGTTTGGGCCAAAGAAGCTTTTAAAGACCAGGTACTGTACATAGGTATGGAGAGATTACCAATTATATGTAGAGGAAAAGCTCCAAAGAGTGAAATTCTGGATCTGGGTGAAAAAAGGGGAAGAACTAAATGAAGGATTTCATCAGTATAGGAAACTTCTAGATGAGGAACATGTATCGACCAGTTCAGATATGCACTTTGTGTATAACTTTAAATTAAAAAAAAATCACTTCAGAGCTGAGAAGATTGTAACTTTTCTAGGGTTTCGCAGGGAATATATGACTGCTAGGTATTGAACCTAGGTCATTCATGACTTCAACATGGATTGTCTATCAACTATGCAACATTACTCCTCCTCCCCATAAGAGAATGTGAATTCCTAATTTTGTTTTATGATATAATTGTTTCACCACTTCAAATGAAAAAAAAAACCCAGGAATCATTTCTACCTCATAGAAAAAGTGCTTTCCAAATGGGGATTCCTTTATTAAAATTATAGTAGCATTGACTCCATGCATTTCAATTTCTCTTGTCCTCTATTCTCTGATGCTTCCATACCACAGAGCTTCCAATGAACATGCTTCTATTTTTAGTCAACAATCAAGAATGAAAACAGCACATCATTTTCCCATTATTACAGGTGCCCCGGTCATAGAAAGACCAGGCACATATTAGCCTACAGAAACCAGCTTCACTCTTACAAGTAAGGGTATCCAAGGCATTCTCTGTGGAAAGAAGAAAACAATTGTTTCAGAATTTTTATAACCACAAAGTATTTGTGCTGTATTCTGAATGAGTTCAAAAGGTTTAGACAAAACATTATATTTATTAATTTGATTTTTAAAAATTAATCTTTCAATAAATGAGTTAGTAGGATGAATTGGGAAGAACCCAGGATTTGAAATTCAAGAACTGATTTCTAATTCTACCATCTTAACTTCTTAGTTAAGTAAACTTGTTGGAATCATCTCACCTCTTTGAGCCTTTGTTTAATTATTCATAAATGCGAATCACCACACTTGTTCTAAACATCATCACAAAATTATTCTGAGGATCAGATTGGGGTAGGGATTGGACCTGTTATTTCCTTTGTATAACTATTAATCTCACTATATCTCTTTCCTACTCGGGAAAATTCTGTGACTCCTTTTTACTTCTAAGACCAAATATACATTCTTTTGTTTTATACCTAAATCAGCTAACAACCATGTCCCAAGGTATTTTTCCAGTCTAATTACACAGTTCATCCTTTCATTCCCTCTATAACCAAGTCAAACTAGCTTTCTCTTTGTTCTTCACAACATAGGACTCCTTAAGTCATCTCTAGAGCCTTGCACTGACCATACCCCATTTCTCTGTGGAATGAACACTTTTCTCACTTTGACCTTGTAGAAGCATGAATTTACTTTAAGACTCAATTCATGTGCTGCATTCAAAATGTACCCTATCCTAATCCTTGAAGGCATTATTTTATTTGCAAAATGATGTTGTGATAGATTTATTTTCTATTTCATATATCTTTATATTTTTCTATGTTGTCAACCCCAGTAGGATGTAAGCATTTTAGAAAAAGAACTGATTCAGGTAGTCAAATTATTTTTAACTATCTCTTCTGGATCTATTTCCCAGGTCAATGGTTTTTCCATTGTCTACTTTTATTCATTCTTTTGGTTCCTTTTCATACGTTGTTGATTTCTAATAAGTCATTAGCTTCCATTTGCTCCATTCTAATTTTGGAGGAATTATTTTCTTCAGTGAGCTTTTTGACCTCCTTTTCCATTTGGACCACTCTTTTTAAAGTATTCTTCTCTTCATTGACATTTTGGACCTCTTTTGCCATTTAGGTTAGTCTTTTTTTTTTTAAGGTGCTATTTTCTTCAGTATTTTTTCTTGGTCTCCTTTAGCAAACTGTTGATTCATTATTCATTATTTTCTTGCATCACTCTCGTCGTTCTCAATTTTTTCTCTACTGCCCTCACTTGATTTTCAAAATATTTTTATGAGCTCTTCCATGGCCTGTGAGAAATTCATATTTTTCTTGGAGATTTCTGATGTAGGATTTTTTACTTTGTTGTCTTCTTCTGGTTGTATGTTTTGATCTTCTTTGTAACCAAAGTATGGTTTTTTTGTCTGACTTCTTTTTTTTTACTTTATTTATCTTCTAAGTCAAATACTTGACTTTCTAATTCCCTGTCAAGGCTCCCAGTGGTGTGGAGGTGGGTGTACTGTCTCAGGCTTCTGGCATTTTGTATCAATCACTGGATCCCCCATGATTTGTGGTCCCAGAGCTCTGGAAGCAACCATGGCTGCTCCTGCTGTTACTGCTGCTGGTGCTGCTGCTGACACTGCTGCTTGTACCATCACCTCTATTGCCCTGGGGTGGAGCCAGGCTGTGTGCTCCTCTTTCACCCAGGTTGCAAAGAGTTTCCCCACTGACATTCTGCACTGTTCTCAGCATTTGTGGGTTGAGAAGTCTGGAACTTGCCACAGTTGCCAGTCATCCTGTCCCCTGAGGCTTGTTCCAGCCTTGTCTGTAAACAGCACAGCCAATGCCAGACTGTGCTCCGCATCTAACCTGGTGAAACATACCCTTCCTGTCAGACTTTAAGGTATGCATTGGGCTGAAGATGTGCTTCACTCTGTAATTGTGTGGATTTAGCAGTTATAAAATTTGTTTAGAGTCATTTTTACAGGTATTTGGAAGGGTTTGGTTGTGAACTCAAACTCATGCTTCTACTCAGCCATCTTGGATCTGCCCCCTAAAGGGACTGTTTCATAATTGTTTTTGTATTCCCAGGCTCAGGCATAAAGGAGGCATTTAAAAAATCTTTAGTGCTTGATTGATACAAAATTTACCAGTACTTGGAACTGGGACACATGATTTTAAAAGAACCATCATTTTAGTTCATAGTATACAATCTATCAAGACATATAGATAAGTGATATAATATAAAATATAACTATTTCAAGTTTAAAATGTGTAAAATACTAAGGAATTCAGAATAAGGGAGAAAAATACCTTCTGACTTGACTGGGAAAGACCAGTGACATAAAACTGTTGGAGAAGCTTGTGTTTCATTTGGGCCTTGATGGTTGAGAAGCATTTTTATAGGTGGACATTTGGGAACATTTTAGGCTTAGGGCTCAAAGTGAATAAAAACTCATGTTCCAAAATGAATAGGGCATGCTGAAAAGTTCGTTTGCTAATGGGAGGAGTACATGGAAAAGTGGGCTATTGAGTGAAAAAGTAGAAAAAAAAGATTGATCTTGAGTCACTGAACTCTTAAAGAACAAATAGTATATAATCAAGGAAGGAAAGGCATTAGAATTAAAAGAGGTTGAGAAAGACCTCTTTTAATTTATTCATGAAGAAATACAGAGAAGACATGAGGTAGAGGTGAGGATGGAGATTATTCTAGGCATAGAAAACAATCAATCAAAATATCCATAGTATCATTACATGGAATGTGTTATTCCAGGAACCATAAAATAGTCATTGTCAGTAGATAGAAAAATATGTGTGGGGAAAAAGAGAAGACTGAAAGATGTACTTTAAGAAAATTACTTTGAGGGGTCCGAGTCAAGATGGTGGAGTAGAAACAAGAAAATTACTTTGGCATCTAAATGAGGATTGATTGGAGTAGAGAGATACTAATATCAACTGGTAGGTAAATATAGTAATCCAAGTATGAGGATATCAGGACTGGTACTAGTTAGGTAGCAGTATCTGAAGAGAGAAAAAGGAATTCAACAGAGATTGAAAAGATGATGTCAACAGAGATATTGAGAAGTTGAGGACTGCATCTGTTTGTGAGCTTTGGAAATTAAAATGATGATTGTACTTGGAACATTTACTGGTATTACAAGAGTACCAAGATAATACACTTGACAGTAATAAGGAAATTTGGAAAACAAAGGTTTTATGGGTATAGATGATGAGTTTAGTGTAAGAAATATAATGAACATTCATTTTTTTGGAATCCTAATAAAGTTGCCCTTAGCCACAATATCAAACCTTCATCATAGGCCCCATTGTACCTACCTACCCTCTCCTTTCCTGCCAATGTCCTAATTTCTTCATATGTGTCTCACTGCTCAATAAAAGGACAGGTTTGCCCCTGAATTCTTAGTTCCCATAGAAATCCAAGCCACTGCCCCCAGACCCATTCACAAAGAAACCGGTGTGTTCTTGTACTCAATCACAATCCTATCATCTCTCTAGCCCAAGACATGACCACAATACCTAACTATCTATTTTGATCAGACAGGACCATAATAGCTAGCCAACTGGAGGGCAGCATGACCAGAATGTTTAACCACTTAACCACAGATGGGGACACTTCCTCCATTACCTAATCCCTTAACAAAATCCTCCTGCCTTGTTAATATTAATCATATTGTTAATATTAATCATATTCCTATATTCTATGTAAATTTTGATTGTGTAATCTGCATCTTTACCACATAAAAATCCATCTTGCTTTCCCTGAAACTGCTGGTTCCTCTTGGAATTTAGCCCACTTCATGAGAGGTGTCAATCTCAATAAATGCCTATACTTGGATTAGAGGTGGTCTGACTGAATTCTTTGAGGCAGTTCCATTGTAACATATCATGAAACCCCAACAGTTTTAGTGTGGGCAAAGTCCCCACCACAATAGTTTTGGGTGTCCTTCTGTGGGCTCGAGTTTCTGACTCTGTTCTTATCCCCCTCCATGTGGAGGAGAGTCACTGATTCAGACCCTCTCTAATTCAAAGGTAAGCCTATCTTTTTCCGTTCTTTTAGCTGGGAGGTCCTCCAAGCACCTAGGAAGGCTTGGCTGGATTACTTGGGCTATAGTGCTCAAGAACCTCCAGGTGACAAATTCCCTCTAGACAGAGGACTCTCTGTTTGGGAATTTTGCAGGAAGTTCTTTATGAATTCAATTCTCCATCCTTTACTGGGATGCCACTGAAGAGTTGAACATGACTATAGGGGGGATTTCCTTAAGCTTACTGGCATGCAGTCCCAACTCCCATCCTATGGGACTACTAAACTGTAATAGCACTTGGTCTTTATATAATCTGGAAGACCAAGAAAAGTTATCTCTATCTGTGCTTTCTCTTTGTATCTGTCTGCTCTGTGTCTGTGTAAAAATCTCTGCATCTGCCACCTTGTAAGTTTCAAAATGCAGCCAGCCAAAAAGGGAAAAAACTGTACCTGGGCTAGAAAGATTGAGGGTCTCTTAAAGAAAGGTTATTGGAAAAAAATAAAACAAAACAAACAAGAAAAAAAAACCTTCTTTTTCTCTCCCTCTCTCTACTTCCTTGGACTCTAGTAAAGTTTTGGAGGTGGAGAGACAGACTGAAAAAGAGGAAGGGGAAACTTTTCTCCTAAAAGGGGTCACTTCACTGATCAAAGAGATAGGTTTCAAGGTTGTACTTTGGAATAGGACTAGCACATAATCCTTTCTTGGGTCACAGTAAGAGAACTGTGTAATATCATTGGGAATACAGATCCAGGTAATTGAATTCATTTTGTTATATTTTAAGTGAAATGTCTTTCCTAATCAGAATTTATTATACTATTTGGCACTAAGATAAACTGGGGAAATGCATAGATCTGAAAAAAGAGATACCTCAGAGATGAAGCTTTGAGCTCTCCTATGTGGGGAAGAGGCGACTAGGTACCACTGGATCTTTTCCAGGGTTCCACTCACCTTGACTTGCAGGTTCAAAGCTTTCACTTTCAAAGAAGTTTTAAAGGAGTGGATACAGAAGTGAAGTTTACTTAATCAAAAGTTTAAAAAAAAAGAACACCAACTAAGATTCTCCTCCATGTAGTGATACTTTGACAAGGCTAGGGCTACAGTGCCTTCTCCCTGTCATCCTTGCTCTTACTGAGCTAAGGATACAGTGAAAATTTAGGACCACTAAGATTCTCCTCCTCATGGTCCCAACCCTTCCCAGACTAAGGCTACAGTGCCTTCTCCCTGTCATCCTGGCTCTGATCAAGCTAAGGATACAGTGAAAGGTTAAAATCATTAAGATCCTTCAGCCTCTTGTCTTAGCAGTGACCAAGCTAAGGTTGCAGTGAAAAATTAGGAGAATAGGAAGGAATTAAAGTTAACCTCCCCCACCTGGTGAAAGGAGCAAGGGGGATGCACAGGCTTTAGAGAGAGGCCCCACTGGCAACAGCCCTAGGCTCCTGGGTTCCCTGAAGCCCACTCCTCTAGGGAAACAGATGAACCTCTCCTGTCAAAACCCTAAGTCCTTGCTCCCACACCACCGGAACCTGGAGTTTCAGCTCCAAGTCCCTTGAAGCCCAGCAACCCCTCTCAGAAAGCTTGTGGGTTCCTCAGGAACCCTCCTCCTTATTCACCAAAACCCTTCCTTAATGGCCCCTGGACCTTTAATTCAGGTTCTGGACTCTATAACCTCTAAGCGCTTGCCAGTCCTTAGTACCTCCCCCAGAAGGATTAATGCCTTCTTTCTCCTTTCTTCCCAAATTAAGCACCCCCACAACCCAGCTCTGCAACTATGGGGAAATGAGAAAAGGAGAGGGAAAAAAAATGAGGGGAAGAAATCAACCAGCCTCTAGACTTGGTAATCCCAGTTTTCTATTAATAATTTTATATATGATTTGGAAATGCAATTAGTGCAATCTTAAGTTTACCATTTCTCTTACTATTGTATTTCTAAATTGCAATAAAATTATTTTATATTGTAAAACTTGTGAGCCAGCTAGGTGGCACAGTGAATAGAGCACTGGCCCTGGAATGAGGAGCACCTGAGTTCAAATCCAGCTTCAGACACTTAACACTTACTAGCCATGTGACCTTGGACAAGTCACTTAAACCCAATTACCTTACCTTCCACCCTCCAAAAAAACAACACTTGAGTGACCATTGTGAACCAGAAACACTGTTAAGCAAAGCAATTTATAATCTGAATTTTTTGAAACTAAAAGACAGTTTAAAAATTTGTTAAAATCAGTTATGTTATTTTACTAAGTCCTACTAATCTTATTGTATAGCTGAAACAATTTGGATCTCACTGATGAAAATTGTACAATTGTTAACTAAGTTACTTGGGACTATTGTTATAATGCTAAAACCTAAAATTTATCCCTCAGTAGCTCTAAGGATAGACAGGGTAGACACTGCCTACCCCCCCTTAGAAGATGGTCAGTGTCACCTCCATTGTAGGGCTATGAGGGGTGCTTGGAGGCCACATGGACCAGCTACCACATACCAGGATCCTAAAAATAAAATATGGGAACCCTAAAAGACATCCTGGAAAGGAAAAAGATAAGTCAAGTCAGGGTAAAACAAATTACATCAAGACAGAAAATAGGGGACTTGCCTCACATAAAGTATGTGGTTTTCATTAGTCTAGAGGAAGAACACCGTAGGGTGGACAGGCAGATCAGCCCCTTCCTTGAGGTCCCTATCAATTTCTCCTTATTTGAAAATTTGCAAGAGTTGACAGAAACCATCTGGTGTGCAAGGTCATTGGCCCCAGGAGAAAAAAAGGCTTGTTTGGGTTATGGAGCTCCTAAACAATGAACCTGGTTTACTGAGAAGTGAAATCTCTCATGTATGTAAGTCATGATAAATTTTTGTTACTTATTGTAACTCCAGAAGAGTAAAAACTGGCTCAGTTTCCCCATTGTCTCCTTTTGAAAAGGAATGTTTTCCAATTGGCTATTCTTTTGTCTGACTGAGATGGAATTAAAGGACTCTTCTCTGAATTCAAACAGAGCTTAGGATGTTTGTCCAACAGAAAAAGTATGTTCTTGTTAGGATGTTTTCTTTTTTTTTGCCTTCAGATTTGTAAATATATTTGAAATGGTATTTTTTTGTAATTATGTTGAAATATTTACTTATTAAGCTGCTGCTTTTGCTGCCATTTTTATTCTGAAAAGTAACAAAGCAATTTTAGCTAGAGCCACAAAACTCTTCATATCCTTTGACTCAATTGGCCTGGTACTAAATCTGAATTCTCAATATGTTACTAAAAGCAAACAAAGCACTCTCAGCAAAATTTACAAAACAGATTTTGTGAAAGAGCAAAATCACAAAAATGTACAGGTCCAACGATGGCGTTATGGTCAAACAAGTCCTGTCATATGAACATATTAATGGGTCTTTCTAAACATAATTTCCAACCTTAAAGAAAAACAGGATGACATGGAACATGATAGACTAAAGGAAGGGGAATGAATTTGGAATGAAATATTTTAAAAAAGTAGCAGCAAAGCAATACAATCATAAAAACAAGACAGAAGAGCACTTAGAAGAAAAAAGTACACATTAATATCTTAAGTAATGTGCTTATTTGAAAAGGGAGAATAAAATCATCCAGGTGGGGCAGGAGACCGATCATATCTGACAGTTCCCTGCTTTCTCTCTTTATGACAAATTTCTCTAATTAGAGCAACTAGTCACTAAAGAAATTAGTACAATGCAGGTATGTGAAATTTTGCTGTTTTCAGTCTGAATGTGTAGTCATTCCATATCCCAGACAACTGGGTAAATTAAAATATGGGCTTGTCATTTACCCACCTGAATAGTAAAGTGAAAGGTTAAATCCCTGAAATAGAACATTCTTTCTGAATAACATGGTAACAATTAGACAAAGGGAAAAGAAGTTTGTGAGAACAAAGATACAAACACAATGTTAATCATTATCCCATATACTAAGGCTGGGATACATCTGAGCTCCTAAAGTGTGTGTTAGATCTGAGCTATTCATTCTAATATTATATTCCTTTCTACAGCTTAAATAATTTTGTTAAAAGGGTACTTGGTCTAGTCAACTGCCTATTACTAGATATATCCGTGTTTTTCCTTATATCATGGGCCTTGCACGTTGAACTTGCCTGTAAGATTTGTGTCTTTCAGACTACAGGCCAATTCACCAAGAGTTGGCAGCAAACAGTGGATACCAGTGCATGCTCACCCATCATCCCCTATAAGTGATCTATGCTGGGTTCCAGTCAACTTCCTCCTTGGGAACTGCTGAGATAGGGACAGCTCTTCTGACCTTTACAACCTGAAGAAGATACATAAGCAGAGACCTCTGTCCTTTTTCCCAAATGAAATCCCAGCTCTTTGAGGGGGGAATGATGGAATCGTAATAAAACTGCCTTCAGCCCCAGTATTCTAACTTCATTATAGGCCCCACTGTACGTACCTACTGTCCCACCCTCACCCATTGCCAATGTCCTAACTTCTTCATATATGCCTCACTGCTTACTAAAACAACAGGTGTGTCCATGAACTTTTAGTTCCAACAGAAACAACAGATGTGTCCATATGATAGGATCCCAGTCACTGCCCCTGATTCATTCCCACAGAAAAAGGTATATTCTTGTACTGAACCAAAATCACATCATCTATCTAGCCCAGGACAGGTCTACAATATCTAACTATCTAACTTGATCAGACAGGACCACAAGAGCTAGCCAATGGGAGGGCAGCACGACCAGAATATTTACCTACCAAACTACAGAAGGACCCTTCCTCCATTACCTAATGCTTTAACAAACTCCTTCTGCCTTGTTAATAATATTAATCATATTCCTATATTCTATGGAAATTTTCATTTTTAATCTGCATCTTTACCCTATAAAAATCCATCTTCCTTTCTCTGAAGTTGCTGATTCCTCTTGGAACTAGCCCACTTCATAGTAGGCGTCTGTCTCAATAAATGGCAACACTTGGATTAGAGGTGGTCTGACCCTGAATTCTTTGAGACAGTTCCATCATAACACATCATGAAACCCCAACAGTTTTGGGGTGGGCAAAGCCCCCACTGTAATAATTTTAAAATTCTATTAATAGGCAGTTAGTGAAATAAAACTGGAGGTCAGTAGAAAAGTAAGGAATCTATAGGTAAAACTGAAACTTTTCACCTTATGGATGATAATTGGATCCACGGGAATTTATTGGATCACCAACTTAAATAGAAATCAGTATTGCCAGCAAGGATGGGCCAGTGGCATACCATCCCCATGCCTTCCTTTCAAAGCAAATATCAAGGGCCAAACTTCTTGCCAGAAATCCTGAATTCCAGAGATGATGAGGATTGCTAAAATTGTGCTCAGATTGGGGATTAATGTGCCCCAGGCTGACCATAACTTCGAGACAAACACACATGCACCTAGAACTATGTGAAAATATTTGACAAGTAATCATATTTCACATTTTACTTCCTCACTTCTTTCAATAGATCAAAAAGGTTTCTTACTCACTGTTGAAACCACCAAAAGCATACTTCATACTAGTGTAGGAGAACATCACCAAAATCACCAACACCACAAAGTGGAGTATCCTCATAGTCAGTGGTTGACTGGAACCTGGAAATTATAGGAGATAAGAGGGGAGGACAGATGAGCAGGAAATGACACCGGACAAAGGACATAAGACTAGACCATACCACATCACATTCAACTTACCTAAGTTTAGTTAAAATTAGCTTCTAATACCTGGAACTGAATAAGGGTATGTTTCCCAGAGCCTAGACTACCCCTATATTTATACAGCTGGGATATTATCCAAGAGGGCATTAAAATTTATATGCAAGTGTTGCAATCCACAATGATTTCTAATCATACCCATGTTATTTAACTTGAAGAAGGCCCAAGTAATGTGGGATCCGTTCTCTCTCTTTTTGTCTGTAGATGGAATGGGAAGGGGAGGTGCAAGTTGAATGTTTGAGCTACAGCTACTTCTATTACAAGTAGCTCCTTCATATACAGATGGCTCTGAACTAGCATTATGCTTTCTGGGCATGATGAACAATTTCTCAACAGGTTTCCTAGAGAACCCATGGAGAATCTCACCCATCCATAAAACTGGGGGTCAAATATTTTGAAAGTCTGATTAAGAAGGAAATAGTAGATTGATTGCTAACCAGTTTAGGGACTCATATGGTGAATAGTAACTCCCCTATCATGGAATTTATATAGACCTTGTTTTCAAATATCTAGCCTCCACTTTTGCAAGGTTACCCATTCAACAAACAGAATTTTTTGGAGGGGAGAGGTAGGGCAATTAGGGTTAAGTGACTTGCCCAGGGTCACGTGGCTAGTTTTTTGTCTTCAGTGACTGAGGCTGGATTTGAACTCAGGTCCTCCTTACTCCAAGACCGTGTAAGGGTTATGGGATTTAAAGATCTTCCATGCCCCATTGGACTTGCTGACGTAGCAGGAAATGGCAGAGCAAGAGGAAGCGGAAGCCAAGCTAGAGTTCCTGCCATGGCTAGCAGTGGCGGTGACGGCGGCAGCAGCAGCAGAGGCAGCGGCAGCGGCAGCACGAAGCCCTTTTTGAGCCAGCCAGAATTTCTGCTAAGAACTCCTGCTGAGGACTGCCAGGGGCTGGAGCTGCTGGGAGCATGCTTCCTGGACGCTGGGTGGTTGCTGTGAGTGGGGAGAGGAGGACCTTTGCCTGAGGTAGCCTGTTCTGTTTTAAAGGCTTGAGAATGTGGGTGCTTTCTACTTTATCTACCTGTGCCAATTTCATAACTACTCTGATGGCTTTCACTTTCTGGTTTTGGGACTCAGTCTTTTGATATTTTAATAAATTTTCTAGCTTATTCCCCCATATAGCAAGCCTGATATATTTTGTGATGTATAATTACATCAGCATATCTGTAATTTCCATAGGCATTGTGAATATGGCATTGCTGATACAGACTGGTGCTCTATTCACTGTGCTACCTAGCCACCCCAATAAATAGCATTCTTGACAATACAGGAGATGGAAGTATTTTTTTTTTTACTGCAGAGGAAGGGAAAGACCAGTAGAGAGAAAAGGGGAAAAGGGTTCTAGAGGAATACTATGTCTTTTGAAAAGTGGCAAAGCATAGGAGGTTAAAAAAAAAACTTTTAGAATTATTGAAAAAGTTTATTGGATCAAACACATCGACATTAAGGCAACCAATGAGAAAAAGTTGCAGGTTTCTCTTATTGAAGAGCAGTGGAAGCTTTTCCAGCAGAGGATGAGACCATCATCAGCTTTACCATGGTCTTATAAAGCTTGTTACGTTTACTTTCTCCTTGAGAATAAGTTTGTTTCCTCTTATTTTGAGGACATATAAGAAGTTAATGACCTCTGGGTAGAGCTACATTTAATGCTTTTCTCTGAGTTTGTGATGGTCTTCCTGCATCTCTTTCATTTTCCCTTTAAATTAACAGATCTGTATCCTCTTTATAATGAAATCCTAGCTCCCTTCCATCAGCCACATATGCACCCAGTCTGTGCCCTATGAACTGATTTAAGTTGTAATTTTTATCTAGAAAAATCCCTCTCCTAAAATCACCATAAATTTAGGAATTCCTTTCACTATGCTTCCTCTCTGGCTAGCTTTTTTGTTTTGTTTGGTTACCAGACTATTCCCAAAGTAGAGAATGCCAAGGCATGCAGACCATTATCTGGAGCTATGACTTCCAATATCTTCCTCAAATCCTGTGTGTGATGTCTGGCACATTCCATCTCCTCTCTGGTCTATATATTTCCTTTGCTGTTGAATGGAAATATGTGGCTAAATGATACCATTAACATAAGGCTGAGATAATCATGGTTTAATTACCAGTGCTACCAGTGTACCAAGAAAAAAGCGTATTTGGGGCATTTTCTCTACCACTTTTCTTAAATCCATAAAATCATGCCAACCACAAATAAACCTCAGATATGAAGCCTTTCCTTATTTCTGTGGTATAAAGGCTCACATTGAAAAGTTAATAATTGTTTCTCATGAACCCCCAGAAGCTGCCCATAACATAGTTCTACCTCTGGGAGGCTAGGTGGTGCAGTGAATAGAGCACTGGCCCTGGAGTCAGGAGGACCTGAGTTCAAATTTGGACTCAGACACTTGACACACTTACTAGCTGTGTAACTTTGGGCAAGTCACTTAACCCCAATTTCCATCCAAAAAGCCAACAAACAAACAAAAACAACAACAAAAAAAACAGTTCTACCTGGTGTATATTCTGCCTACTCAAATGCTATGTTAACAGAGTATAAGGTCTGGCACTTTTTCCTGTGCTGGTATAATTCTGATAGTAGACAAAGGTCACCTTCTGAAGACTATTCTGGCTATGTACAGTAAGAACCATCCCCAGTAGGTTGGTTGATGATGAATTCTTTGACACTAGCAACTCATGAAAATATTAATATGTTATATCTTTCAATTCTCTAGAATCGCCTTCTTCTCCATTAACAGTAGCAGAGGGACTATGCTAATAATCACACAGTTTTGATACCCATCTTTCAAATAGTACTAGCAGTGGCATGTGAAATGTTAGTTCCTTGTCAAATGAATGAGAAGAACTATATCACTGGAGGAAATAAATCAGAAATCTTCATATTCTTGCTACAGATGAAACCAGAAGAAAAAAATTAAGTTACAACTAAATAGTAAGATACCTCCCTACTGGCCTTTGCAAAGGAAAATATTATAATTTTTGGAATTCATTTTTTCATGACTACAAAAGTAACAAGAAGCCATAAATAAAATGGGATATTTGATCACTTTCTATCATAGTATTCATGATTTGTATTTGTAAAAAGATTACCATGTAAAGAATTGGAAAATTAGGCCGAAAATTTGTTCCAGAGAATAAAGAGGCAAAGAATCTCTATGAAGAAGTTGATAAGGATCTTCAAATTAAATGTTCATATACTTACATGCTCTGTGACTTTAATATAATGGGAAAATACTTGAGAACAATGAATAACGTGTCAAAACTATGGAGCAGAAGAAGAAAAAAAGACTTCTACATCACAGAAATGTTTCCTGTTTTTGTACTGTGAATACTTTTCTCATGAAAAAGTTATAAGAAACTAAACATTAAATACAAAACAGTTTCCTTAACATTTTATTTATTATATTTTAAAAGGCATGAAATAGTTCATTATATAGTGTCATTATTCATAATGCATCTCTTTGTATGTAACAGTACACACTATATGCTAAGGACAGAGCTAGAAGAAAAATATAAAAAATAAGAAGGTTTGAAGTTCAAGTAAGAAAAATATACACAACCTAATAATTTAAAGATAATTGAAATAAGAAAAATGGGATGGGAATGGAAGAAACTTGATTAATACAGATGACAAAAATACACACAGCATAATTAATACACATCAATTGGCAGAAAAAAGAGACAAAAAGACCCTCAAAAGGACCTGAGTCATCACATACTTGTCTTACTTGTCAAGTACAGAGATGTGGAAATGACAGGTGGAACCAAATGGTGAATTAGGGAAGCGCTAAGACAAGTTCTCTCAAATTGCCCTCCAAACACTACAGAAATCTCTCAAGTTCTATCCTAGCGGCAGAAGCAATAAAAGTTTGGGCAGCATGATTATCCAGGCCAATGCATCCTAAGAAGTTACCAGGAAAGGTTTATCTCCTTAATGTGGTAGTAGAGCCTGCACTGCAGCACAAGCCATGCCATAAGCAGTAGCATCAGATTCAGGAACCCTCAGGTGATAGACAGTGGAGGAATCAAAGTAAAAACAAAAAAAAAAAGATGTAGAAAAATCCATAAAAGAATTGAGAGATGTAAGAAAATTATTAAAAGACAGTCAACATCTTTAAAAAAGGGGCAAAAAATACATAAGAAAATAAGACCTCAAAAAACAGAGGTGGCCTAATTGCCTCTAAACTGTAAAAACAAAAACAAAAACGATGTACAACATTCACTGAAAAAAAGAACTCCACAAGAAGAATTGGACAAATGGAGAAAAAAAAGGAAGAAAAGCTCAATAAAGAAAATGTCTCTAAGAAGTAAAATTAGGCAATTCAATGCTAATCAATCTATGAGAAACTATGAAAAAAAATTTTTTTTTTTTGCTTTTTGGAGGGAAATTGGAGATAAGTGACTTGCCCAAAGTCACAAAGCTAGTATGTGTGTCAAGTGTCTGAGGCCAGACTTGAACTCAGGTTCTCCTAACTCCAGGGCCAGTGCTCTATTCACCGTGCCACCTAGTCACCCACCAAATGTTTTTAGAAGGAAAATAAAGAAAACAAACAAGAAAGATCCCTTTCTCTGAAAAATAACTGACCTGGTACAATGCCATGCATAAGCAGCTTTCCAGAAGAATGCTACTGTGAACAGCTTTTAAGATTCTGATTACTCAGTAGAGTGAATACTATCTATTCCATAAAAAATCAGAGCAAAACATTAACATAAAATCAAGGTACAGCATTTACAATATTGCAATTTATCACAGAAAATCACAGTATAGTATTTACAACAGCTTATCATTAAAATGGCCACAGTTTTGACCAAAGTGGACACAGAGTTTTGAACAAAGAACAATCACCTCAAAGTACAATAGTCAAAGTCTTCCACTAATGGGGCACACTAAATTAATTCAATCAGTCACTTATTCAGCAATCAGTTACTAAGTATCATTACTCACTAAGTACAATCATTAGAAAACACACAAACCCTCCACCCCTTGGTCACTAGTAAACTACAATTTCATCATTGCTCAGTACCCAGGGAGAGGTCTTTTCATCTTGACTTGAGGCAGATTCTCAGAGTCTATGGATCTCCTTCCATGGTCCTAGATTCTATCTGGATTCACCAGACTGTTGCCTGGGTTCAATGGAAGAGAGTTCCCAGTTCCTTGTCCAGCTCTCTGAGTACGTCCAGCTCCACACTGAAGTTCACAGGGTCCAGTCCATCTCAAATCCTTCACATTTTCTGCTCCTGGGAATTCAAGGCTCAACCAAGCCCAAGCAGACAAAGTGCTATTCATGCTTCCTCAGTCTTCTGCAGCTCATTCAAAAAACTCAGAATCACTTTATCCAGCCTGTGGGGAGGGGGCTCCTGGGCTCCTATTCAGAAGAAGCTCCACCACCACAAGTTCTTAGGAAATTCTGGCTCAGTTCTTGATTCTCTCTTCTGTAGCTGCTCTGCCTCCAGACTTCTGCCCCAAGAAATTCTTAACCTGCCTCCCTGAGGCTTTTCTTATATACACAGCATTAGCTTCCTATTTCATCCAACCCTTTCCTGTTATGTCAGCAACAAGAGACAGGAGTTCATACTTTCTGTTTCCCCAACAGAGGCTTGGTCAATTACTAAATACTAAGTACTTGCTACTTTTGCCAACACAAATTGATCTTCAAATTCAAATTAATTACCATTACATTCCACCCCTTCAGGATCCTTGGCCTTACAATTTTAATTTAAACAGCCATGAATTCTGGAACAAATAGAGGCACTAAACTTTATAATACTGGCAACTACACCATAATGTAATGCCAGTCACGAGCAGCTTTCCAGAAGAATGTAATTGTGAACAGCTTTTAAGGTTCTGATTACACAGTATAGTGAAAACTCTATTTATTCTATGACAAATCAGAGCCAAAAATTCACAGAAAATCAAGGTACAACCTTCACAATATTACAACTTACTTATATACATATACAATACAATATTACAACAAACACATAATGAGGTGGCAAGGTGGCACAGTGAGTAAAGCACAGGCCCTGGAGTCAGGAGGACCAGAGTTCGGTTCCTCCTGCCTGAGACACTTAACACCCACACAAAAATACTAGCTGTGTAACCTTGGGCAAGTTACTTAACCCCAATTGCCCTCCAAAAAGAAAAAAACAAACAAACACATAAGCTCCTAAATATTGAGTATGGGACTTTGAGGCCAGATGTCCCAGCACTATATGCAGGAACACCTGGTTTGGCAGGGTATGATTTACATTGTTTTGAGTACTTTTGGTTGGACAGAAAATAAATAAGAAAAATCCCCACTGGAATATGCATAAGAATCCTTAAAAATTACTTTGGACAGAATTTACCCAAATTACGATTAGCGGCTTGAGGAATACATGTATTGCCTGGAGTAATAGATTCTAATTATCAAGGGGAAATTATTGTGATATTCCATAATTAGGTGAGAAACCCACACAGTTTTGTAAAAATGATAGAATAGTTCAAGTGATTTTCATTCCTTGTAAAACAATACCACCTGTAAAAACTGACCCTCCTTACAAAATAACTATCAGAGGAACTGAAGGCTTTGGTTCTACTGATAGAATAAAATTGGGAGCTAAAATATGTGTCAAACAGAAGCCAGATGATGTTCCAAAGGCTGTGGAGATTACATCACATGTGAAGCATAACACTTCAACTATTGTTTATTTGGGGGAATATGATTACAAAATTGTACCCTTAACTCATACATTCTACCATGAGTGAGGATACAATAGTGAAATCATGGATTCCAGAAGCATGGCTGATCCGATGTCTACCTTGTTTCTGGTTACTGTCTCCTTGTTTCTTCATGGTGTTTTGTCTGTTTACCTTGTTTGCTAGATTTGTTTCTGCAGGCTTGATACCCTCCACCTGTAAATGCCTCATAGTTTAAGCTGGGTGTCACCCCCTGTCCACAACTGTGATGTGTCACCCCTGGACCTGGCATCAACATTCCAAATGCTGACCAAGGGACTGACCTCTCAAATGGGAGGGAAGTCTTGGGAAAGGGACAGTTCTACATCCAATTACAGTAGCAAGAAACCAGGGAAGAAGAGACCTTCGCCCCTTACTCCAAGATTTTGGGATCCCACTTGTTGGAGGGGGAATTATGGGGAGCTTGTGCTCAAGTATCACCCTAATATATTGTTTTCTGTGTGCTATCCTTGTTATAGTGTTGTAAAATTCTGTTGACACTAGTTACCCCTAAGACTCCCATTATCCCATATAATGAAATATATTCATATTGTATTTTTGTCATGTAAGGGCCATGAGAGCTCTTGGGGCCAAATGTAATGTTAACGGAATCTGAAGATCTCCTTTACCCCTTTGTATTGGCAAGCAAGTAGGTGCTTGGCATCTTGTTTCAAGTTAACCCCTTGTTTAAGCTTTTTAATTAACAAACAAGTAGTTAACACCTGGGGCAGGAGTTGCTGAAGTAGCAGGAGGGGACAGAATGGGGAGAAGCTGTACTGTATGTAGGGAAGAGCACCAGTAGGACAGTTAGAATTTTCTCTTAGTGAGCATCTTGAGGCTGCAACTTCTGCTGAGACCTTTCTCCTGGGAACTTCTGCTGAGACCTTTCTTCTGGGAACTTCTGCTGAGACCTTTCCTTTGGGAACTTCTGCTGAGACCTTTCTCCTGGGAACTTCTGCTGAGACCTTTCCTTTGGGAATTTCTGCTAAGAACTTCCAAGAACCAGGCTGAGAAGCTACTGTGAGAGAGAGGATCCCTGCTTGAGGGATCCTGTACTGTTGTTAAGGCTTGGGAATTTGGGTGTTCACTGCATTAATGATGTGTATCAACTTCATGGCTACTGTAATGACTTTGGCTTTCTGGCTCTCGAACTTGGCTTTCTGGTTCTGGGACTCAGTTTTCTGGTATTTGAATAAAGGCTGTGGTTTTTCCCTATATGTGGAGAATCTGCTACATCTTGTGATTTACAACTATAACAGCATATTTATAACCACCGTGAGTGTTGTGAATACAGCTTTATTGTTACACCTGAAAGTTAGATTAAGGAGAGATTGTTGAAAAATTGCTGGACTGCAAGGAGGTAATGATTTTTTTAAAATTCTAGCTATCATATTTCAAGAAATTATGAAGGAAAATTGTCCTGATGTCCTAGAACAAGAAAGCAATATAGAAACTTAGAGAATATGGGATTATCTCCTAAAAGAGAATCCAAAATGAAAATTTCCAGCTATATTATAGAATATTCCAAAGCTCCCAGCTCAAGGAGAATATATGAAAAGAGACCCCCCACCCCCAAAAAATGTGATATCATAGAACCACAGTCACTAGCAATATGAGTTTCCATGATGAAAGAGTGGAGGGCTAGGAATATTTCATCCTGGAAGTAGAGGACCTGGGATTACAATCAAGAATAATACCCAATAAAACAGATTATAATACTTCAAAGGAAAAATGGATATTTAATGGAATGGAGGATTTTCAGGCATTACTGATAAATATCCCAGAAATGAACAGAAAATTGGATTTTTCAACTGAAAGTCTTATGAAAGCCTAAAAAGATAAACAGGAAAGAAAAATAGGAAGAGAATTAATAAGCTTAGAATATTTACACTCCTTTATGAAAAGATCATAATTGTAACTCCTAAGAACTTTAGCTTTATTAGGGCAGTTAGAATTAGTTTACATAGAGAGTGGGCACAGATGCAACTTGGTCATGATGGAATGATTTTTAAAAGTTAAAGTGTGAAAACGGGAGATGCATTGGCAGAGGGGGTAAGGAAGAGGAAGAATATGAAGAATTATCTGATACAATAGAGACATGAAAGGAAGAACATTTTGCAGTGGAGGGGGATATGGAAATGGCAGGCTACTGCCTAATTGTTATAAACCTCCTGACTAACAGATAACCATCTCTTAAGGTATTATATATTAACCGCTTAAAGTAAAAAATAAATCTTTAAGACTAGTCTGTGTTAAGAATAAGTTGGTTCAAGATATAACTTTAATATATCCTATTCTAGGTATATCTTCATAAGCTGCACTTGATAGATCTTTTTTTTTAGGGGGAAGGTAGGACAATTGGGGTTGTGACTTGCCTAAGGTCGCATGGCTAGTTTTTTTGTGTTAAGTGTCTGAGGCCAGATTTGAACTCAGTTCCTCCCGATTCTAGGGCCAGTGCTCTATTCACTCTGCCACATATCCACCCCTGCACTTGATAAATCTAACCTCAAAATAAACAAGAAAGAAGTTAAGGAGGTTACTAGAATATTAGAGAAGGTAGATATGAAAGACTTCTGGAGTAAATTGAATGGGGATAAGAAGGAATATGCCTTCTGCTCATGGTGTCATGGGATATACACAAAATTGACCATGTACTGGGGCATAAAAACCTCACAATCCAGTGCAGAAAGCCAGGAACACTAAATGCATTCTTTTCAGATCATGATGCAATAAAATTGATATGTAATAAAGGTCCATGAAAAGATAGACTAAAATCTAATTGGAAACTAAATAATTTAATCCTAAAGAATAAGTGGGTCAAACAAGAAATCATAGAAACAATCCATAATTTCATTCAAGAGAATGACAATGATGAGACAACATACCAAAACTTGTGGGATGCAGTGAAAGCAGTTCTAAGGGGAATTTTATTTTCTCTGAATGCATACAAGAATAAAATAGAGAAGATGTCTATAAATAAATTGGGCATGTAATTGAAAAATCTGGAAAAAGAACAAATTGTAAAGTCCAAATTAAACACTAAATTAGAAATACTAAAAATCAAAGGAGAGATTATTAAACTGAAATTAAGAAAACTATTGAACAAAAAATTAAACTAAGAGCTGGTTTTATGAAAAAAAGCAAAATTGATAGATTTTAGTCAATTCAATAAAAAATGAAGAAAACCAATTTATCAATATCAAAAATGAAAAGAGTGAATTAACCTCCAATGAAGAGGAAATTAAAACAATAATTAGGAATTATTTTGCCCAATTGCATGACCATAAATTTGATCATCTTAATGAAATGCATGAATATTTATAAAAATATAAATTGCGCAGATTAACTGAAGAGGAAATAGAATGCTTAAATCACTCCATCAAAGGAAAAAAAATTGAACAAGTCATAAATGAACATCCCAGGGAAAAATCTCCAGGGCCGGATGGTTTTACAAGTAAATTTTATCAAACATTTAAAGCACAATTGATTCCAATATTTTATAAACTTTTTGAGACAATTGGAGAAGAAGGAGTCCTACCAAATTCTTTTTGTGACACAAATATGGTACTGATACCTAAATTAGGAAAAGCCAAAACATAGAAAGAAAATTATAGACCAATATCTCTCATATATATAGATGCAAAAATTTTAAATGAAATATTAGCAAAAAGACTACAGCAATTTATAACAAGAATAATGCATTTTGATCAGGTAGGATTTCTTCCAGGAATGCAAGGATAGTTCAATATTAGGAAAACTATTAGTATAATCTATGATATCAATAACAAAACTAGAATAAACCATGATTATCTCAATAGAGAAAGAAAAAGCATTTGACAAAATTCAACACCCATTCCTATAAAAAACACTAGAAATATAGGTTTAAAAGGAGTCTTCCTGAAAATAATAAGTGTCATCTATCTAAAATCATCAGCAAGTATTATTCATGATGGGGATAAGCTAGAAGCATTTTCCATAAGATTGGGGGTGAAATAAAGAAGTCCACTGTCACTCCTCATACTCTATTTGTTACTAGAAATGTTAACTGTAGCAGTAAGAGAAGAAAAAGAAATTGAAGGAATTAGTTTAGGCAAAGACAAGATTAAGCTATCACTCTTTGCAGATGATATGATGATATACGTAGAGAAGCCCGGAGAATCAAGTGAAATACTAATTAAGATGATAAATAAATTTAGCATAGTTGCAGGATATAAAATAAACACATAAATCCTTGGCATTCCTATGGATTTCTAACAAAGTCCAACAGCAAGAAATAGAAAGAAAAGTTCCATTTAAAATTATTGAAGGCACTATAAAATATTTGTGAATCTTCTTGCCAAGACAAACACAGGAACTATATGAACACAATTATGAAAACACTTCTCACACAAATAAATTGGGATCTAAATAATTGGGAAAAAATCAGTTACTTATGGGTAGGTCAAGCTAATGTAATAAAAGTGACAATTTGACCTAAATTAATTTACCAATTTAGTGTCATAACACTAAATCTACCAGAAAAATTATTTTATAGAGATAGAAAAAATAGTAAAAATTCATCTAGGAGAGCAAAAGTTCCAGTATATAAGGGATTTAATTAAAATAAATGCTAGGGAAGGTGGCTTAGCCATATCAGATTTTAAACTGTATTATAAAGCAGCAGTCATTAAAATTACTTCATACTTGAGTGAGGAATAGAGTGGTAGATCAGTGGAATAGATTAGGTACTAAGACACAGCAGTCAATGACAATAGTAATCTACTGTTTGACACACCCAAAGACCCTAGCTTCTGAGATAAGAATTGACTAATTGACAAAAACTTCTGAGATAACTGGAAAATGGTATAGCAGAAATTGGGCTCAGAGCAATATCTTACACCATATACCAAAATAAAACCGAAGTGGGTTCATGATCTAGATATAAAGGCTGAGACTGTAAGCAATCTGGGAGAGCAAGGAATAGTTTAACAGTCAGATTTATGGAGAAGGGAAGAATTTATGACCAAACAAGAGATAGAGAATATTATGAAAGGTAAAATGGATAATTTTTTGTTACATTAAATTGAAAAACTTCTGTACAAATAAAGTTAATGTAACCAAGATTAGGAGGGAAGTGGAAAAAATGGGAAAGAATTTTTACAACCAGTGTCTTTGATAAAGGCCTCATTTCTAAAATATACAGAGAATTGAGTAAAATTTATAAGAATACAAATGGTCAAAGGATATGAACAGGCAGTTTACAGAGGAAGAAATTAAAGATATCTATAAACATATGAAAAGTGCTCTAAATCATTATTGATTAGAGAAATTCAAATCAAAACAACTCTGAGATACCACACCTCACTGTTCAGATTGGCTAAGATGAGAAAACAGCAAAATGATAAATGCTAGAGACAATGTGGAAAAATTCGAACTCTAATGCTTTGTTGACAGAGTTGTGTCAACTGATCCAACCATTCTGGAGAGGCATTTGGAACTATGCCAAAAGGGTTATAAAAAAGTGATTTCTATTTGACCCAGCAATACCACTTCTAAGGATGTATTCTAAAGAAATCCTACAAGTGGAAGGAAGACCGGTTTGCACAAAAATATTTATAGCAGGTAGTTTTGTGGTGGCAAAAAATTGGAATTCAGGGAAATGCCCATCAATTGGGGAATGGCTAAACAAGTTGTGGCATATGAATGTAATGGAAATCTATTGTGCTATAAGAAATGAGGAGCATGGGGCGGCCAGGTAGCACAGCAAGTAAGAGCACCAGCTCCAGTGTTGAGAAGACCTGGAGATCGGAATCCCGGGCTCAGACACTTAGCACCCACCCAGAAACACCTGGCCGTGTAACCTTAACCCCAATTGCTTAGGGGTGGCCAGGTGGCTCAGTGAGTAAGAGCACCGGCTCCAGTGTCGGGATGACCTGGATCAAATCCGGGCTCAGATACTCAGCACCACACCCAGAAATAACTGGCCGTGTAACCTTGAGCAAGTTACTTAACCCCAATTGCTTAAAAAAAAAATGAGGAGCAGATGGACTTCATAATAATCTGGAGAGGTTTATATCAACTGATGCTAAATGAACAGGACCAGAAGAACTTTGTCCACAATTTCAGACACATCATGTGTTAAGACTAACTTTGATAGACTGGGCTCCTCTCAGCAATGCAAGGTTATAAGACAACTCCAAAAGACTTAATGATGGAAAGGATATCCACTTCCAGAGAAAAGAACTAAGGAGTTTGAATGCAGATTGAAGCAAACTTCTTGCTCTCTCTTTTGTGTTTAGTTTTGTTTACTTCATTGGTTATAATTCTTGTTTACAACCTCACTAATGCTTAATGTGAAGGTATCTGTAGAGCCTATATGAGATTGCATGTCGCCATGGGTGGGGAGGGAGGAGGAGATGGAAAAGGAGAAAATTTGGAACTCAAGGGATTGTGGAACTAAATGCTGTAAGATAAAAGTAGATAAACAAATTTAATAAAATAAAATTGAAAAAAAAAAGAATTAGAAGAGCTGACTACCTGTGAATTCAGGCAAAAGTCTGGGTAATCCAGGCAAGAGATCGGAGCAGCCAGACTGTTGAGATTTAGCATTTAGGGGTGCTCGAGACCACAAAATATCCATATGCTGGGTCCTGCTAAATGAATTTGACTAAGGTCTTCTCTGAGCCAAAGTAAAACAAAGTTTATCAAAGATTCCCCACAATGGGTAAATTCTTAAGGAGCCTCAGTGTTTGTGAAATTTTTTTGGGCAAGCAGGGCAAAATAATCTGTCACAGAGTGAGTCTGTGCTAGATTAATCTCAGCCCCTTCAGGGAGGCAAGATCGATCTTATACAAAGAGAGATTGTGGGACAATTTAGGCGTGGTCTAGAGGAGGAGTTTGGGGAATGTCTTGAGTAGGAGTCTAAGGAGGGACTGAGGCAAAACTCCAGAAATGGGATTAAGGATGGGAAATAGTTGAAGTCTAGCTGGACATGACTGGCAATGGAGGACTATGCTAGTTTAAGGGCAACAGATTTGGGTACAGGTATTTTGATAAGATCAAAGGTGGGAAGTAGCTGGACACTGGAGGGCTAGGTTGGGTTAATAGTAACAGAGATTTGGGCCTAGGTGTAATGGTAATGTGATTTGAATTTAAAGATCCCTTTGTGTTGGCAAAGGTAGCAGATACTTCGTATTTAGCAATTAATTAAGCCTCTATTGGGGAAAAAGCAGGTATGAACTCCTGTCTCCTCTTACTGACATAACGGGAAGGGGTTGGCTGAAAAAGAAAGTAGCTAATGCTGTATATGTAAGAAAAGCCCCAGGTAGGCACAGCATCTGGTGGCGGAGAAGCTACAGAAAAGAGAATGAAGAACTGAGCCAGAATTTCCTGGTGGAGCTTCTTCTGAACAAGAGACCAGGAGGCCAGGAGTCCTGAGCCTGGAGCCCTGAGCTCTGAGCCCTGAGCCCTGAGCCATGGTCCAGGGACCAGGAGCCAGGGGCCAGGGGCCTGCAACCGGGAGCCAGGAACCCAGGTGACTGAGGAAGCACTACTGGGATTCTGAGACTTTGTTTCTTTGTGGCTTGGTTGATCCCTTAATTCCCTAGAGCAGAAATTGTGAAGGATCTGACATGGACCAGACCCTGTGACCTTCAGTGTGTAGCAGGACCTACCCACAGGGCTGGACAAGGAACTGGGACCTGTCTGCCATTGAAACCAGGAGACAGTCTTGTGAATTCTGGTAAAATCTGGGACCATGGAAGGGGATCCAGGGAATCTGAGAACCTGCCCTGAGTCAAGATGAAAAGACTTCTCCCTGGGTACTAAGTTATGATTAAATTGTAATTTTCTAGTGACCTAGGGGTGGAGGGTTTGTGTGTCTTCTAATGATTGTACTTAGTGAGTAATGATACTTAGTAATTGATTGCTGAATAAGTGACTGATTGAGTTAATCAAATTAACTCAGTGCCATGAGTGGAAAACTTTGACTATTGTACTTTGAGATGAGTGTTCTTTGTTAAGACTTTGAATAAATGACTGATTGAGTCGACTTAATAGTGCCCTATGAGTGGAAGACTTTGCCCCATGAGTGGAAGACTTTGACTATGGTACTTTGAGATGATTGTTCTTTGTTCTAAATATTGTTACCACAGTAACTATGTGGCCATTTTAATGATAAGCTGTTTGTGAATATAAGTTGTAATATTGTAAATGCTGTACCTTGATTTTATGTGAAAGTTTTGCTTTGAATTGCTATGGAATAAATAGAGTGTTGACTATACTGTGTAATCAAAACCTTAAAAGCTGTTCACAGAAGCAGTCCTCTATAAAGCTGCCTGTGCAAAGCTTTACCCTAGGATAGTGAAAGACTTCTGGACTCAGGCAAATCCCTCATCAAATGGAAATATTCAATCAGAGTTCAAGGGGTTTCCCAGAGCAAGTACCCCATCAAAGTCATCCATGGAGTTTGGAAGTCAACCTGGAGTTATGATGAAAGGATCATTACCTAGGTATTTAGTGCTGACTGAAGACATTTGTTACTAACTTGTGATCTAGAGGTGGAGGACTTTTGTCATCTCCACTGACTCTTAAGAAGGTACTAAGTAGTGATTGTTGATATTGTAATTTAGTTGTGCCTTAGGGATGATGTAATGGCAAGCAAAATGTAGTTCACACCTTGCTTCAGCTATTGAATTAACTAATACCTTGTTTCAGTTAAAGTTTCTTTTGAGGCTTTTATTAAGTCTGTTAAGAAACAGAACATGTGAACCCCATAACTTGTGAAACCTAGAAGTCATGAATTCCTGCAACAGGAAGGTGAGGAGCTAATGACCACATATAAGGAGAGGCCCAGGCTAGAGACAGCAGAACAGAAAAGAGGACTCTTGTGGTGGCAGAGTCAAGAAGGAGAAAACTTGTGGTTTCCTGGCACACTGTTTGTCTTTTCTGTCTGTGTTGATGTTTGTTTGTTATAATTTGTACAGAAGCCTTGGGACCTTACTAGAAGCCCTGAAACAGGATTTTCTGGTAGTATGTTTACAGAAGTCCTGGAAAAGGTTTTGGAGGTCCTGGGACTTGACTGATGATTTGCACTGACCTCTTGGACCTTGTTTGTGGGTCTGAGTTGATTTCTATGTTGATAATTTGTGTTGAGTTCTCAGACTTATGGATGGGTTTGAGTTGATTTCACAGGCAGAGAACTGATGATGGTGCCAGCAATGTGAATGAATATTATTGTAGCTCTGTCAAGCTTTTCTTCTCAGAAGCAGGAACAGTGAAGTACTTGAGGTGGACTGGACACTGTGAACTTCAATATGGAATGGGAACTGGACAAAGAACTAGACAAGGAGATGGACAAGGAACTGGGAGCTGCCTGCCTTTGAACCCAGGTGACAGTTGGAGCTGGGACCATAGAAGAGGAACCATGGAAGCTGAGAGCCAGCCTCAAGTCAAGCTGAAAGAAGACTTTACTTGGATACTGTGAACTGACTGAGAAGATTATGATTTACTGTGACCTAGGGGTGGGGAACTTTGATTTTTGTACTTTGTGTCTAAATTGAGGATTTTGTGATTGACTAAATGAATGTACATTGTTGAAAACTATATGACCACTTTGGCAAAAACTATGTGGCCATTTTAATAATAAGTTGTAACATTGTGAATGCTGTACCTTGATTTTCTGTGAATGTTTTCCTCTGATTTATTATTGAATAAATAGAGTTTGCTATACTATGTAATCAGAACCTCAAAAGCTGTTCACAGCAGCAGTCCTCTGGAAAGGTGCTCATACTTGGCTTTACAGGTGGGTAGCTTTGTACTTTCAACTAGCCCTTAAAGACAAATAGCTTCAGGATGATTGAAACCAGCTTCAAGTCAAGATGAAAGAAGATTTCACCTGGGTAATTTATACTGATTGATGAGATTGTGATTTACTAAATGATACATTTTCTTTAAGACTATGTGACCACCTTAGCAATAAATTGTTATGTGATATTGTTGTGAATTTTGTACTTTGGTTTCTGGAATGTTTTGCTTTAGTCTATGACTGAATAATTAGAGAGTTCACTATATTATGTGATCAGAATTGTAAAGTTATTCACAGCAGCAGTCCCTAGGAGAAATGCTTATGATTGCCTTTACACCTGTGCACATAGTCCAGCTGGTTCAGGGAGTGAATAACCAGCACCATCTCAGGCAAGTAAAATTGTGCTATCTTCGGGAGGCAGCCAATCACCAAAATGACTCAGTAAGGTAAGCAGGTCTCCCCCAACATAGTAGTTCATTACCAAGTACTGGGCAGGGAATAGTGGGAAATAATGAGCATTTATTAATCTCCTACTATATGCCAGGTACTTCACTAAGTGCGTTAAACATACTATCACATTTGACTCATTCTCACCATCCCATCAACTATGTCTATCACATCTCAACTCCCTGGACTCCCAGGGAGCACTCTGTAACTTAAAACATCATGGGCTCTACTGAACCTACAACCCAACCTCAAGTCCAATCCCTCAAGCTGTCCAGGAGAATTTAGAAAGCTAGGACCCTAGCACCCCTGCTCCAAAAGTTGAAGGTATTATCTAAAGGGGCAGTAAATTCTCCTTTGTTGGAGGTTTTCAAGGAAAACCACAAAACCATTTATTAGAGACTTTGTAGAGAGGCTTCATGTTTGGACCTGAGCATAACCTCAGGTCATCTGACACTTCCCTTTCAATGGGATCCTCTAAGCAATTCCTTCTCTTTTCCATGGTGAAGGAATATGACTGCTATTTTTACTAGTAGAAAATTGTGGTGCAGCACCAGAAACCATGTGACAGAAATACTTTTGGCCACTACAATTACAAACTGTACAAAAGCAAATGAAGTTTTTACATTCAAAGCCCTTAAAATCATGCTGTATCAAATTAGATTGAACTTTAGAGATGGTCACTTCATGTCTCCGAATGTCAATTTCCTCATCTATAAAATAGAGCTAATATTTGTATTACCTACTGAGAAGGTAAAGATTGTGAAAATAAAAGGAGATAATATAAATAAAGTTCCTTTTAAACACAGGCATATAGGTGAGTTATCGCTATTCCTACCAGGTGTGCTTAGATAAGTGAATAAATAGGCCAACATGGGCAGACAGAACAAATCAGGAGTTTCTCCTTCAACTAGGCAAAAGAGTGATAAAAAGGTTATACCTTGCTGTTCCCTCCCACTGACTCCATCCTTGTACCTTAACCTCCTGGAGTCATCCCAAGTTAGTGAGCCAGATGATATAGTTGGGTAGCAGATATTTCTAAATGCAGGGTGTAATATGGGATGGTGTGTTTTGGTTGCCTTGTTTCTGGAGGGGCCTTCATAAGACAATAAAGATTCCATATTGATCATAGCTAAAGTCATGCCAAGAGCAAGCTTTCCCTAATCTTTATAAGAGATTAAAGATGTCCTTCAGCTTTTCTCTCTCCCCTCCCTACCTCCTATGGAGTACCCACCACATAACCTAGTAAAGATATTAAGGAAGGAGTTGAGATCACCAAATCACAGAAATACCAAAAATAATTCTGTATGTGGAATGTAACTTGGTGGAAATCTAGCCCCACCCACACCTGAAATAGAATTCAAGATACAATGAAACTGAGAAGTGGTCATATAATCCTTTGCCCAAAGACCTCCAGTCAGATGGACTCTCTATACACACATGTATATTTGTATTTATAGAATACATGTGCTCTGTATTTATACACACACATACATAAACATATTGGCACAATACGTATATACTTACTGAAGGTCGAATCCTATATGTTCTTCTTCCAAATGTACTTCATATTCTAAATAAACAAACAATCTTTATAGATCTAGTTTTTCCTGTGTTGTCTCTCCCATAAGAATGTGATTTTCATGATAGCAAGGACTGTGTCTTTCCAATTATTAGCATATTGCATTCTACATAACAAGCCCAGATATATTCTTTTCATCTATTCATTCCTATTTGGATTGCCTGTAGTATAAGATCCTTCAAGAAAATCTGATACAGTACAAAGGTATATACGATAGAATGCATGTTTGAAATTTTTAGGGAAGTATTTTGTTCTACAGAATCAAATACCATTTTTAATCAACAAATAGTATGTACAGTGGGATTTTTCATTCTCTATGTCTTTTGGTCAAATGTGTGATGATACAGATGTGACATCCTGCTAAATATTGCTTGTGAAAACATTCTTCATGAGGCAGCTATGTGGTGAAGTGAATAGAACACTGGCCCTGGAGTCAGGAGGACCTGAGTTCAAATTTGACTTCAGACACTTAATTAACACAATAGCCTAGCTGTGTGACCTAGGGCAAGTCACTTAAGCCCAATTGCACCTCCAAAAACAGAAAAGGAAAGGAAAGGAAAGGAAAGGAAAGGAAAGGAAAGGAAAGGAA